>NC_052047.1:133891135-134103635 GCF_903992535.2 Arvicola amphibius
CCGCCTTCCTGACTGCAGATGCAGTGTGAGCAGCTGCCTCAAGCTCAGGCCGCCATGCTTTCTCTGCCGGGATGACCGGACCCTGACACTGTAAGCCGAAAGAAGCCTTTCCATCCATAAGGCAACTGATACAGATTGCTTCTAAGAACTGGAGCAGGAAGGCGGGGGACCACAGAGCTGATCCCCTAGCTCCAGGGAGGGCCTGCTTTTGGGTCAGGTCAGACTGGCCCAGTCCCAGGAACCGGGCTCTGTTCCAGAGATGGATCTGGGATGCTGGACAGGCAGCTCTGATAGTTTTGGTGGACCCAGCCCCAGATCAGGCATCTGATGAGGGTCAGTTTCTTTCAGGTAGACTACAACCAGGACAGTGCTAAGTGTGATGCCCAGTTGACCTCCGTGACCTCGGTGACTTCCTGCTGCTGGTTTGAATGGTCCTTGTGCTTTCTCTGTGGGTGGTTGATTGGGAGTCAGCCAGTAGACATTGTAGGTGATTAAGATGAGCAGAAATGTTCCAGACTCCTGTCTTGCATTGCTCTGTGGGTACAGAGACTCCCAGTTTCCCCGGTGACTCCTGAGTGCCCAGGCTGGCAGCTCTCCTTATTCCATGGGCATACTCCCACACAAGTGGACACACCAGTAACCTACTGGGTAAGGAGAGGGCTTATAAATACACCATAACAAGAGGATACCTAACTACAGAAAGAAGGAGGTCCCCAAAGTGTAGGCCTTCCTGATTTTACAATCCGTGGCCTAGGCCCATCAAGAGACCAGTTAACTTTGGAAAGTGACTTAAATTGTGTGTTCCCAATAGCAGCAGCTGGAAGAAAATCGAGCTTTTTTTCCCCTTAAACATTCAGCAATCTCGTTATCCAGCCCTCATCTTGGTATAAGGCTTCTGGGAGGGTGGGAACAGCAAGCTAGTCAATCATTTGCACCATTGCCTTTAATACTGGCCGTATTTAGCTTATTCATAAAGGCCTGTCTCACACGAGAGAGCTCTTTCCATAATCGAGACAATTGCTCTCCGGCTCCCTTCTGAAAGGAGTCACCCACCTCCTTCTCAGGTGATCAGAGATTCTGAGTGCTTCCCCCTGAGCTGGATTAGGAGCCTGTCTCCAAGTCCTTCTAGTTCATTAGGAGATGTATGGTCACCTCCAGCTCAGACACTTCCCAGGTAGTTCCTGTGGCCCCAGATGGACATTTCCAGACACAGTAGGTGCCTCTCTGGGCTCCTGAGTGGCAGAAATAGAATTCTGAGATCAGGAATTACACATCTGTTATCCTGCAGGTGTGTGTGTCCATGTGTCCATGTGTGTGTGTGTGTGTGTGTGTGTGTGTGTGTCCGTCTGTTCATCTTTGTAGATGAACAGGGTATGGTGCAGCAAATTGGAAAAAGGAGGGCCTCCAGGGGAGCGTTGAGCTAGAGCAGAGGTTGGCCCTGATGTGGGCCTGAGTTCCACTGAATCTGTCCTAGGGATTTATCCACAGCCTGCCTGGCCTTCAACTCCTGCTGGTGACCAAGATGCTGCTAGGTGCTGAGTGGCTAAAAAGCCAGTGACTAGGGATTCGTCTGCAGGCTCCCCAAGAGTGTGTGTGTGGGGGTTCTCCCTCTCAGACAGTTGAATTAGCTCACTGTTCTGATACTACCTGGCACCGAGTAACCCCTTCCCCACCTCCCTGGAGGCAAGCACAGAGTCTGGTTTCTCTTTCTACGCATCCTTCCTTAGCTAAACCTCTAGGGTTCAGGTAGACGAACACCAGCCAGGGAAACAGGAAGAACACTCTGCCACAAAGCCTTCACCTGGTTGACCAGGCAAAACTACTTTGTTTGGTGTGGGCTAGGAAGGCCATCGTCCAGAGTGCCCTTATTCCTGCGACCAGGAGTTCTGAGCTGCTGACCAAGCACAGCATATCACTTTCTGTGCCTGGGTTCACCTGCGGTAGGTGGCTGGGCTCCAAGAGGAAACAAACCAACCAACAAAGGAGACACTACAGAGACATGTTATGACCACTCCAAAATCTCATTACACCCTCCACCACACTTTATTTAGAAAGCCTACCCAGATTCAAGGAGATGGGACACTGGTCAGGAAAGAATGGCGAATACTTGCAGCAGATCATTTAGGAGGGGCATATCCTTGCTTTGGAAATGTCATTTTCTGCAGGCTTCCTTCTGCCTGCAGAAATTCATAGGCTTGGCATATGCAAAAAACACACCCAATTCCTCCCTCAAATGTCTCCTCCCATCACGCCCTAGGCTCTGGCTGGTGTTCAACTCTTTAGTCTTATTAATGAGGCTCTGTGTGGCTCCTTCCAATAGGGTCGTGTGGTCTCAAAGACTTGTGCACAAGTCTACAGCGAGGTCAAGATCAGATAACTATGACAGACCATGCCCCTCATGGGACAGGGCTGAGAGCGCCATGCCATGAATGCTCCTGCCCCTGAGATCGTGCAGATAAATGGAAAATACAAGAGACCTGTGGGTCTCTCACGCTGATCTGGTAACCTTGTCCAATGTGAATTTAAGATACCAACCTTAGGTTGCATTTTCTCTGACGATGTGCTTTGTAAAAACATCATCAGTGACTTCTGGGTTATTTAATACAATGGACAAGTCCCACTCTTCATCTCATTTGAATTTAGTGTCAAACAAGGCTAATATCCATAGCCAATGAGTCAGCAACTCAACTTTTTATTTAAAAAAAGAATTGTGCAGAAGACATCTATCCCCAGGGTATAATTGGCACCGGATTATCTACAGAGCAAAACCCAGCAAGTTCCAGTTGTTCAGGCTCAGAAGATGGTCACAGTAACTTCCAGACTCAGAAGGTCACCATAATGAACTTATTTAACATGTCAGATCTGTGTCCACAACATTCATTTTCTCACAAAACAGGACTTGAGTTCTGGAGGTGGCCGTGGATCACCCTAAACTACCCAAAGAGAGCCAAAGATTCAGGAAAGACAGGTACTTGGTCAAGGTTCTGTGGTGATTTCACGGCAGAACCAGGACCTCTCTGGCTGTGTAGTTACCTGCTCTCCTGGATACTTGCTCTCCATTCAGCCTTAGTGCGAGGTGCCTGCTGTGTGCCAGGTACCATGCAGTCATGAGAACCATGGGGAGTATGTGTGTTCTGTGCCCGGACAATGTTGAGCTCCTGTTAGGGCCTCTCTCAGAGAGGAACTGCTGTGCTCCCAGCCTTGTGGAGGGTGGGCCTCACGCAGACGTGTCCCTGAAGGGACTAGCGTGTATGGACTCACTCTCTCAATTTCCAAAGGGTACCTGAGTATAGTTAGGGCTCAGGTGTGGCTGGCTGGCATGAGGTTAGCCACGGGCAGCAGGTCTCAGGTGGGTGGGACACCTTCCACAGCATTGACCACAGCATCGGTGAACGAGGGGCAGGTGCCAAGTGAACTAACATCTGCTTCAGCATCTCGAGAAAGCTGGAAATCAAAATCGATATGTGTAAAATTAGGCTGTCGAGTAAACCCTGGACCACAAATAATTGCAATCTGAGTCTAGGCCGCTGTGATTGTCCCAGACAGTCCAGGCAGCAGGCACTGTCCCCAGTGTAGCGTCTGAATTCTCAGCTGCCTCCACAGCGCGACTTCCCGGCTTCTGAAGTGACACTACCAGTGGCCATTCCTAAGGAGTTAATTTTTTTTTTTCTAATCTCTCCGACCCTAACTCCGAGCGTAGGATACACCCATTTATGCTGGGCTGTTCTGGAGAAGAGAACACATAATAATTGTGTTTTAGAAATTGGAACAAGAAAATAGCAGATGCAAGTTGAGTGAATATTGAGTTTTAAACTTGTCTGGCTGTGATTTGTGGCCATGTCATGGCAAATATTTTTCAATGTCACCGCCTTAGCCAGCGCTGTCACTAAGGCAGTCAGCTGGGGAATAGAGGGCCCAGCACTCTGATCTCAATATTAATGGGAGCTGTTGAAAGTGGCGAAGGTGATAAAGTATTGTTTAGTTATTGGTGCCATACTTTGGCTGCGGGACATTATTATAAAGCATGGCCTGTTTTTGTCAGATTTCAATCACGGCTTCAATAACAGGTTTAGAAACTTGTGGTGCAGGAGCCCACATAACACTGCTCTCCCCCACCCCCTTAAACCAAAGGAGTTTAGATTGCAGACTCAAATTTAAAAAAAAAAAAAAAAGAAAAGGTTTGAAATTTGGATTTTGCTTTGTTATTTTTTGCTCTTCCCGCTCTTTGGTAAAGTGACATCCTCGCTTGTACACCAGCCAGCTGGATACTTAGATGCGGCTTTGAGGCGCTAGGAAATTGAGACAATCTCTTCCCTGTATTCTCCGCAGAAAGGGTCCTGCAAGGCTTGCGGTAATGCTTAGCCGCTCTTTCCCCACCTCCCTGAGCCACATCAGGAAAAGAGAGTTATGCAAAGTGTATCATACTTTAAAAAATAATATCCTGTTTTACAAAATTGGATTTCATTCAGGAAATAACAGAATTTCCCAGCTTGGGCCCCAAACCCAGGAAGGTGGAGGAACGCTTGGGCAGGAATGGCCTCTATCATTACCGAGTGCCTGGGTTTAAACTTATAATTAAAATAACCTTTAAAATTCAATTTTTATAGATGGAAGAGATAACTTGATTTGAAACCCTTCAATGCACACATTTTATGTAGCACTCACCCAAATCCAATGGTACCGTAGGAAAAAAACGGGAACATAAAACTGGATGATGAGAGTTTATACAGCTTTTAAATATCAAGCTGTCGGGCTTTGTGCTGGCAGAAATATTATAATTGGACAAGAGTAAAGAAAGAATTATATTAGCATGGAGGGGATTGGAGTGAATTCAGACCAAGCAGAAACCCCTTTAAAAGAAAAACACCAAAAAAAAAAAAAAAATCCCCGTGGTCTAAACACAGCGTGACCTCCCTTTCAGGGGAGATCCGCTTGATAAAACAGACACAACCCCAATAAAACACGAACAATAGGAAAAAATAAATAGAAATCACAGTAAGCAGTGGCAATATTGCCTGAATTGAAACAAAAATTAGGTATAATAGCCTCAGCGAGTTTTAATATGGTCCCCAATCAGATCACAATATGAAGCGTATCATAGTGGCTCTAAACACTGCTTATCAGCTAACAATCTCTCTGCCTGGTAGACAACTTGCATTATTTGAGCTTTGCGGGGGGGGGGGGTGTTTCTTTCTCTTTTTTTAAGAACTCATAAATATTTAATGTCTGTGACAGAGGATGGGGCGGGTGAGGGGAAGTGTATGTAGGAAGGGGGGGAGTTACTTCTGTCACAGGCCCCACAATGGCTACAGCTGGGACTTGGCCATGGCTTGAAGCTCTGGGGTCAGGGGAAGTGTGTTTCGCCATGACCCAGAGCCCATGGCCAGTGAGGTGTGAGGGGCCCGGGCCTCAGAGGAGTTCCCAGGATCAGAGCAGCCTGGTGGGTACACCATGCCTGTTACTAAACCTTGAAAGAACTAGTCCCAGCTGACTTTTCTCACGTCTCTCAGAGCACAGGGGCCACCAAGGATACAGGCAACAGGGGTTGTCTTAGCTACGCTTTCTACTGCTGCAATGAAACACCATAACCGAAGAGCAAGTTGGGGAGGAAAGGGTTTATTAGGCTTGCATTTCTGCATTGGCATTTATCACTGGAGGAAGTCAGGACAGGAACTCACACAGGGCAGGATCCCAGAGGCAGGCGCTGATGCAGAGGCCACGGAGGGGAGCTGCTTACTGCCTTGCTTCCCATGACTTGTTAGGTCCACTTTCTTAATTGAACCAGGACCCCAGGCCAGAAATGGTACCACCCACCATGGCCTGGGACCTCCCTCATTGATCACTAAATGAGAAAATGCCTTCCAGCTGGCTCTCTCTCATCGAGGCATTTCCTCAACTGAGACTCCTTCCTCTGATGACTCTCGCTTGTGTTAGGTTGACACACAAAACCAGCCAGTACGTGGGTCAAATATCCAGGTGCTTATGCTGTTTTGAATCTCCAAAGTCAGTGGGAATAATTGTCCATGGAACCTGCCATACTAGATGCCAACTGCCTCTTGGTCCTTTTCTAGTGGTCAACCGACTCACGTGTGCATGCGTGCATCTCTGTGTGTGTGGTCACCCTTGTGCCATGGAGCGTTTATAGAAGTCAGAGGACAACTTGGTGGAAGTTGCATCTCTCCTTTTACCACGTGGGTCCCAGGGATTGAACTTAGGGTAGAAGGCTTGGTGACAGGCACCTTCACCACCCACCTTTACCCACCACGGAAACAGCTGAGACATCTCACTGGCCC
Organism: Arvicola amphibius; assembly: GCF_903992535.2. Classification (NCBI taxonomy): domain Eukaryota; kingdom Metazoa; phylum Chordata; class Mammalia; order Rodentia; family Cricetidae; genus Arvicola; species Arvicola amphibius. The sequence goes on from NC_052047.1 coordinate 133,897,429, forward strand.
ATGTACCAATTTCCTGGCAGCACGATCCTTAGATGTTGGCTTCTGTCACTTGTGAGATTCTTTGGGTATCCCTGGAGCCTTCTCTGTTTTACACACTTGTATTTTCTCTAGGATGGAGGCTGGGCACATTGAGCAAGAGTGTACCCTCTGGCTGTGTCTGAACACTCACAGTCATGTTAGGAAGAACAAGACTCAGGGAGTAGCCCAGTCAGGCTACAGCGGCTGGAGTGCAGCTGTAGGAGCAGCATGGTAGCCCTGCCTGTCGGATGGTGCTTGACTCCTGTGGCTGGGCTAGGAGGAGCGCCTGGAACCTGTGGCCCCTGTGAGACACGTGCCACAGGCAGCCATCCTGGATTCTAGTACTGACCTTGCCACTGACCGAGTGACCCTGGGCAAACCATCTGGGGTTGCATGAGAGGCTAGAGTCACAGGCAGTCAAGCGTGGGGCACAGTGCAGGCTCCAAGTCCATGGCCATCAGAGTTGCTCTTAGTACCCGAGGCCTACAGCCCCTTCTTTCCCCTGTTGGGCTAGGCATGGCCCCCAGGCTCCAACTGGAGGTCTTCGGTGAACACGATCTTTCCAAATCGAACAGGATAGAGCATTCATGCAGTTTTCTGAACACCCTACTGTAAGCCCCTCCTCAGGATAGTCTTTCTGTAGCCACAAGCAAGTGTGAGCTGTGATCTGGGCTGCCCCTGCAGTGAGAACAGGGCTCCTGTGGGGAGGCAAGCAGACACGGTCGGCCCCAGGAAGGCTCGTCCTACCTGGGGAGCCATACTGTTTGTAGGATGCCACACAGTGCAGGCAGGGTAGACACACGACAACCAGGCAGATGAGTTCCCTGTGGCTTAGGATTAGAGCAGTGTTGGTACCTGAATGTTGAAGGTGCTGGTCAAACTCCAAGAGGGAGAGGGGGTCAGGCCATAAATTGGTCGGGATATCTAGGTGAGTCCTGCTTAGTTGGAGACCCAAAATATTACTGGAGTATAATTCAGAGTACTAAAGGGGACTGGGGTCAGTGAGGAGAGAAAAGGTGAGAGGTAGATGGAGAGAGAGAGTGGAAGAGAGAGAGAGAGAGAGAGAGAGAGAGAGAGAGAGTTCAAAAAGACAAAGGGAGATGGGGGTGTGGGGAAGGAGAGAGGGATAGAGGGGAGGAGGAGGGAAGGCCCAGAGACACACAGAGAGACACCGGGAGGAGAGGGAAGGATTGAGGGAGGAAGGAAGCAAAGGAAGGAAGAAGGGATAGGAAGGAATGAGGGAGGGAAAGAAATGAGAAGATCTATAGAGACAGCCAGGGAGACAGTGCCCTTGAGAGGGCAGCTTCTTCTCCAGTGCCAGTCACAAGCAGTTTAAGTGTTTCTATGTATCACCTGGTGTCTCCAAAAGAGATGGAGAAATCTTCCCTCCTAGTTTTTCAAGCTCAGCTGACAAGAAAGATTGCTTCTCACAGTCACCCAGTCTCCTAATACTCGTATGATGTGAGGCTGGGGCAAGGGGACAGGGATGGTGATTTTCTCATCAGGTTAAAGTAAAGGACACCAGAAAAAAAAGGTGTGACCCCTGGTCTAAGGTGAGCCATGGGCTCACTGACTGGGAGCGAGCAAGGGCCTAGTATGTGTGCATAATAGGAAGCTGAGGTGGAGTGGCACATGGGGTCGGGAGAGAGATGTTACCCAGCCCTGCTATTGGCTACCTGCTCTCAGTTCAGCCTAGATAGGGTGCTGCCTGCCCCTCTTCCCCTGATCCTGCAGAGGTGCTGAGGTGGGAGGCCTCCTGTCTTTGTGGGGAGTAGAGAGGTTCTCTCCATCTCCCAGGGTGTTGGTTTTTGGCTCTTGAGGTCACAGCTTCACAGCGCCTCTTGGGTCCAGGAAACTGGTAGAGTTGGCACAACTCACAGAAGCCCTCATGGCATGATGAACACATGTCAACAACTCTGTTCACATACTGCACCCCAACTCTCTGCTGGGAAGTCACCCCATTTGGAGCCTTTGACAATGCAGTCTGGCATCCTGAACTCCTATTTTAGAAAACTCCCTGCTCTAACATGTAGCTGGGACAGAAGCCTGGGGATCTCCCTGTGCTTGACTGTCTAGCAACATTGGATGTGGAGGTCTTGGTAAAGAGAGTATCACAGAGATGGGGCAAGAGAGCTATGTGCTCTGTTGTACTGGGGAACCTCCCCTAAAGATGTCACCGTGTGGCTCCCCCAAGGAGAGAGCTGGTGACTAGTGGGAGGTACTTACTTGAGATCTAAGAGCTGGGACATCCTGCAGGCAATGAGTCAACAGGTCTCTACCCTTTCTGATCCAACTAATCTAACTACCCTTTCTAGCCCATCTCCCAATGTCCTTCTCCCACCATCCCATCCCCTTGCAGTTAAGTACAGATCTGGCACGATTCTACTCCCAGTGATTTCTTTCCTTGGCGATGATTGGGATGGCAGTATTAAGGAGGAAGCCAGGCTGCACCTGGACTCTGTGGAAAAGTGTGTGACAGTAGATCACCTGTCTGCGTGCTCTTGCCATCCTTCCTTCACACTCCTTTGTTCTTCTACAAACACAAGGCACCAGCATCTCAGGGACTGCATGCAGGTGTTTTGGTGGTCAACAAGGGACAGGGGACAAATAAGCCATGCTCCATGATGCCAAGCTGTAAGAGCCATCCTGCCCTATGAAAGCATACTGTGGATGGCATGGACATCCAAGGAGCAATGGAGGCATCCAGGGAAGCCCCCAGTATGAGTGTGACCATGGACCTGGTGGGAGTGTCAATGACATCTGTGGCCTTACTGGCTGCTGATCTGTTTGCCCCTCCCTCAGCAACTGCTGCTGTTTGATTTCAGGTGCAAGGTGGGATATGTGACAGCTAATCTTGATCGTCAACTTAACCACATCTGGAATCAATTACGTCCCAAGCCGCTGAGCATTCCTGTGAAGGGTTTTCTTGCTTAGCTCCTTTGAGGTGGAAAGACCCACACACAATCTGGACCACACCTTCTGGTGGTAACCTACATACACGGACATAGAAGAAGGAAGCGTTTACATTTTGCCTGTTTGCCCTCGTTCCTGCTGGCGAGTTCATCTACTCTGTGGCTGAGGCATTCCTTTGCTGGTATTAGAACCTACTTCTTTGGGATTCAGACAGACTGAAGACCAACCAGCAGCTTTTTAGGAGTTCCCTTGGATTTCAGCACAAGAGTGGGACTGCTGAAGACATTCAGTCTTGTGAACTGAACAACCATGGGGTCCTTGGTCTATTTCCACCAGAAGACAGCCACTGTTGGACTATCCAGACTATACATATGATATTTATTAGTAAAATGGTTTACAGGCTCTAGACTGGATAATATATATTTACACACACACATATACATATATCATATTGTCTAAATAACAGAACAGATAGAATGAATATATACCATTTATATGGTTATATATATACATACATATATGGTATATATATTAGGGTATATATATATCCTTTAGAGGACCTAGACTAATACAGGCTAATTTAATGCCACTCACTCCTTCCATCTTCATACACCAAATACTGAGTACTTGCTCTGCAGCAAGCACTTCACTGGAAGGATAGGCATGAGCAACAGAGCATAGAGGAGTTCCCATCCACAGACAGTAGCAGACACTGATCTCAGACCATGACCCAAGACAGAAGTAATGGAACCAGGAGAGAGAAGCATCATGAGTAGAGAAAGATAAGGGGCAGAATGCTCAGATTTGAAACCACGCCCAGCATCTTCGTCCTTTGTCAAGCCAAGGGAGACAGAAAAAGATAGGAAGGGATGAAGATGTCCTAACCAAGTCAACTGAGTGTAATTCACACCTCACATCCAGCTGATGCATCACTTCATTAGAACACAAAAATACACCATCAAACAGACAATCAAATTTCATGTAAAATAAGCTTCGGTGTTAAAACGGTTGCTGGTGTTTTATGTGTGTGACTCGGCAGGCAGATATATTTCTTACTACTATAGCAAGACTGATTTGTGTGAAGGCTCCCGTCACCAAATCACTCCGAAGGTTGGGAGATAAAATGTCGCTTAGGATAATGTAATTGGCCTTAAGGTACAGGAGTTGAATTATTTTCGGTGATTTATAATCTGGAAATTAAAGACTCACTCATTTTCTAATTTAATTCCATCTTCAATGGAAAAATGTTCACTCTGATCTAAATTGGCGAGTAATGCTGCTAATTCAAATGCAGATGTAATTTCGATTCTGGTAGCAGTTTGCAGTGATTGACGGGTCTCCAAAGAATCGTTATGATCCTTGTCTCCCAATCTCACAAATTCCCCGGCAGTTGTGATAATAACTTCAGCTAAGGAGAAGGGGGAAAAATCGTCATTGCCCTATAGGTTTGGGTGCTCTTTCGAGTCTGTGGCCTTTCTCACCAGGTTTGCGAGTGGTACCATGTAGTTGGAGTTGTTCACTGGCTCTTCCATCTGAAATATGAATGAAATGGGTCTGACATGAGCTATCCTGGTTGGCAGCTACTTCTGTCTAATTTATTGATAAGTCCCTCACCACCAAGAAACAGGCTAATAATGATTAGCCATGATCACCCAGGTTTGGGGCCCCACACCCCACCAGCTGTTCCTTGCTTAGCATGCGGTAATGTGTCTTCATCTAAGCAGACCCCAAGAAGCCATGATGGAGAAATTATGAGGTCGCTCCCACTGTGTGAGAAATGGAGAGGTCAGAGACGGGGCTGCCCATATCATCTGTTTGCCTGGCAAGCAGTTGGTGGCCGGGCCCAGCTGGAGCTCTGGCTGACTGTACATATGAGCCCCCCTGACCCAGCCAGGAAGCTTGGTGGGGTCCTTCTCAACAGAAGGCAAAAGAATTTATTTCCTTAGTCAATGGCTATTTTGTTGAAGCCATCAATCAGACTTTGGAAACTGGCAGATTCTATCCAGTTTGGACAACCAGAGAAAGATTTGGGGAAAGCTGGGTAAATTCCTCCATTTCTAGGGGAGATGAAAGACATGGATGAAGAGCAGGGTATGTGATGGAGAGAGGCTGACCACTCCCCCAGATACCTGCTTTCACCTTTGGGGAGCACTTTCTTTCCATCGGGGTTTCACAGAAGAACTGATTGAGTCTTAGCCTCTTTCAGGCTTCAGAGGTGTGGGGGCCACGGCTGGATGATTTTAAGGAAGAGGAGAAGAGGCAACTCACAGTCAGGATGAGGGAGCAATTAGGACTAGGAAGAATAATACTAAAAACCTGTTAGAAATTATCTACTGGTAGTTTGTAGTGTTTTGAAAGTTCTTGGGGGTATTTAAGCCTGCTCACACTTAAAACAGTGTCCTTTCTCTTCTCTTATGTGGCATGGCGTTGGACTGTCTTGTTTGGTGTTGTCTGTGGACTATGATTGAGTTTTGACTGGAAAAACATGTTTATGCCAGTGGTTCTCAACCTTCCTTAATGTTTTGGCCCTTTAATGCAGTTTTTCATGTTGTGGTGATCCCCAAGCATAACATTGTTTTTGTTGCTACTTCATAACTAATTAATTGCTTTTGTGGATTGTAATGTAAATATCCGTGTTTTCCAATGGTCTTAGGCAACCCCTGTGAAAGGGTCATTTGACCCCAAAGGGGTCACGCCCCCCAGGTGGAGAACTACTGGTCTATGCTTTATTTCCAGGTTGGATCCACCAAAACCTCCTCTACAAGATCCCGTTCCTCCCCTGACCCATCTATGATAAAGAGAAAAACTTCCCCCTGCCTCCAAACACCCCATGAAACTTCAACTGAACTAGAAAATGTTCTCACTGGATTTAACCACTGAGATTTGGGAGTTTGATCTAACATCGCCCCCAGCACAAACTGCGCCAAGCACACAGGTACAGGTTTGTTAGACTCCAGTTAGCTCTTTGTGTGTCTTAAGTTCCAACAACCCTCCAGTCTGTGTTGTCACATCCTTAACCCCCTCCCAGGACTCAGGTCACTTGCTTGTCTGGCATTATGGTCTCAGACTCAAGTTGTCTTGGAAGATTTAGCAGAACATGGAAGAGATGGGTGCCCATCTCCCCTCCAACTCACGGCAGAATAAGTCTCTTCTTTTAGTGGGTTGCCCTCTCCAAGCACAAGGACTTTGGATCCTTCCAGCTCACTTACCCATCTCCCTGCCTTTCCTCGTATCTCAGGAGACAGATGGGTGACACTTATTTTCATTGCCATGTTATTTATCTCTTGCCATAATTCTCATCACCAACTCCATGACTGAAGTACCAATCATGCCGACTTCTTCCTGTGTCTAAGGGACCAATCAACCTGATCCTGGCTAATGCCTGCTTTCAGCCCACCCATGGAGAGTCCTTATCTTCTGAAGTCACTCACTGGCCTGTCATCTCTAGGGTCTTCCTCTGGCAGGTAGTGGCGGACAGTGGTCATTGCTGCCCAGGCTTCAGCACTGATCAGTCTCCTGGAAACTTTGTGACCACTTGATGACAACAGAAATGACCAAAGCCAACCCTGTTACCACTCTCGATGTACCCAGTTTCTTTAAGCTCTGCACATAAATAATGTCCTGGGGGCCAGAATTCTGCACAGCACTTTCCTATGTCCTTTTGTGACTTTCATGTTTTTTTCTTTGAATTTCAACTAGTGCCCCCTGCTCACCTGAGAGAGAGAGGAGACCTGGTTCACCTTTTTGGGGCAGTCATTTTGGCAAAAGAGCGTTCTCTGAAGAGCAGAGGCATGGAAGTCTCTATGCAGGGCTGACAACATAGCCCGGTGAGCTTGCCTGAAATTCCTGGCAACCTGAAGAAGGTCCTCTGAACCCACATAGAGGTGGAAGGAAAGAACCAATGCCACGATGTTGTCTTTTGACCTTTGTATGTAGCCCCACATACTAATAATAAATATTTTAAAATACATTTATATGCTGGGAGGTGGTGGTGCACGCCTTTAATCATAGCACTCGAGAGGCAGAGGCAGGTGGATCTCTGTGAGTTCGGGACCAGCCTGGTCTACAAGAACTAGTTCCAGGACAGGCTCCAAAGCTACAGAAAAACCCAGTCTTGAAAAAAGGAAAGGAAAGGAAAGGAAAGGAAGGAAGGAAGGAAGGAAGGAAGGAAAGAAAGAAAGAAGGAGGGAAGAAAACATTATATTTAATAAACACAACAGCTATTTTCTACTGATACAGCCATCGCCTTGGTGATTTTGGCTCTTTAACTTCAGAAGAAACGTATGGCCTGTCTATTCAGTTCTTTGTGTCTTAACAATGACCAGTTGCTAAATACCAACCACCAGCCATATTCTGTAGTAAATAAACACTAGGCAGTAGGCATTCATTTTCCCATTTGATCTCTGCAACCAAGGCCACATTGCAGATTCTATCTCCTGTGACTTATAGAGGAACGAAAGCCCAGGGTAGGGTCAAGTTCAAGGTCACCTGGTTGGCTAATTAGCATCAAAGATGGCAAGGAACCAAGCTAATTCTACACCCCTTCTGGCATTGTTAACCTGGATCCTAGCTCAGAGACACACAGCCCTGTATCTCTGTGTCCTCCAAGAAGTCTGGTCCCTTCCTCTTCATTGGCCTTTCTGGTGGCACCGCTCAGCTGGAGCCCTATCAGCTCCTTCCTCCCTGAGCTTTGAACCCTGAGTGTGGAGATTCAATCAGCAGAGAGTTCTTGGAGACAAAGTCAAGAACACGATGACAAATCCCCTTCCTGACCACCTCTCTCTCACCTTGGAGCCTGACCCTTTGTTGGTGAACCCACTTGGTCAGGACCAACCTCCCTCTGGAGACCATCCCAGAAGACAGATGCCCACAAAAGATGGAACGAGGCGGGGCTGCCCACGGAAATGAGAACATAAAAGTTTTCTAGTTTACTTATTAGCACAATATGTAATTGGATAGAAGGAGCAGGTTTCAAAAATTTGTCTTACCATAATGACTATAATTTTTTAAAGATTGAAAATGAATCTGACTAGAAAATACCATTAAACTACCAAGTTGCTTAAAATTTAAAGGGTAATTCACATATAATGCTTTTATTTAATAGCCCAATTTACAAAACGTCTAAAATTAATGCAGATCTTTTCAGGACAAAATCAGCCGTAACTGCACCAACTAATTTTTGCTCATTTGAACTGAATTATTAATAAGAGAGAAATATACCATATGTTCCCCCAAAGAGCTGGCTACATTTATTTGAAATAAAAGCAGTGTGTTTGGTGGAATAGAAGAGGTTTAAATGCTTCCAGAGAAATGGGTTACTTATATACAGATTTAATAGAGTATAAATCAAGCGACGTAATTAAGGACACAGCTGCTTCGGAACCCAAAGCTGGCAGCTTTGGCTCCTGACATTCCTCCATCACCTGCCAGCTTGCCGTCAGCAATTACTTGTTCTCGTGGAATAATACCCGCTCATCCATGAGTCTGCAGTCTGCACTGCAGCGAAAAGGAATTTTACAGCAGGTTGAGAGTAACCTTAGTCACATCTATTGGCTTCGTCTACTTCTTGTAAAAAGAAAGCCATATTAAAGGCCTACTGTGTGTCGGGAAGTGAGCTAGTCTGCGGACTACATGATCCTGGCTCTTGGCTCTCTTTTCATCCTTTTCTCTTTTTCTTCTTCTTTCCCCCTTTTCCATCCCTTCCTCTTGCCCTCTCCCTTTCCACCTACTCCTTCCTCTTTCCCTTACTTTCTTTCCTTCTTTGCTCCTTTCAGTTATTCAAGTTACTCTTCAAGATCTACGTGACTGGCCCTGTTTTGTGTCGTATGGACAGAGCAGCGACCCTCTGTGTTTTGAGCAGAGATGCCTCACCAAGCAGGCTTTGGGCCTAGTGGAGACTTAGAATAATCTAGTTTCTGTCTCCTTTCGCTTTGGGGGACTGATAGTTTTCACAATGAGAGCATCTCAAGTAAACTGTCCAGCGGGGCTCAAAACTAGAACTCAAAAGCAGCATAGAGGGAGTGGGCGCATTTTCTAATCTCCAAGGCTCCTCAGAGTTCAGACAATGTAGACAAGCTTTTTTCTTTGTGTTGGGTCGGAACTCTCGAGTTTAACTTTGGAGACTGTGCAGGCTGTGGGCTTTTCACTCCGTCTAGGTGTGGTCAGCATGCCGGCAGCTCTGAAAACTCTAGTTGGCACCAATGGATCCCAGGGGTACTGAATGGGTTTCTGGCCACTGTTGTTGTTGTTGTTGTTGTTGCTGCTGTGTTTATTAGGTATAAATGTATTTCTAAAAATTTATTATTAGTGTTTGGGGTCACATACAGAGGTCAAAAGACAACTTCGTGGCGTTGGTTCTTTCCTTCCACCTCTATGCGGGTTCGGAGGACCTTCTTCAGGTGTTCAGACTTTCCAGGCAAGCTCACTGGGCTCTCTTGCCAGCCCTGAATGGAGACTTCCGTGCCTCTGTTCTTCAGAGCAGTACAGGCCAGGCTTTCTGTGCTGTGGATCTCCCATTAACGTTCTGTTTCTACCAATGCCTTTGTGTCTTTTATGACCCTTGGGGTTTCCTCTAAAGCCCTAATGGACATGCTCCACACCAAGTTGGATTTCTATACTGTTTTGGGACCCATTACCATGGCCAGCCCCTTAGGTGGCACTCAGTCTCCATAGACAGAAAGAACAAACAGGTAAATGGAGGAACATGATGATTTCTGAATGGCTGGCTTTTGGCGTGATTCCCGGCATGCCTTTGCTGATTTGGAGATAACTTTGCCGAGAGGGTGTAGTTCATGAGGATGTGTTTTTCTCCTGCCAGGCCTGTGGGAAAGAGTATGTTGGGCTCCATGGAAATTGTGGGTGTGGGGTGGGGGGGGGGTGTGGGTGTGCGTGCAGCACACATGTTTCAACATTAAGGGCAGCCAATCAGAATCCTTCCAAGCATGTGCGTGTTAATTTGTCCAGAGGAGTGAGGCTTTTGTTTTAATGGAAGCAGTGGTTCCACTGGTGGCCTTCAGATGGGAATTGCTGCTCTCTACATAGTGGGTGAGGGACACTTCCATCAAGAGCACTTCTTGGACTTCCGTGACAGTGGCTTTGGTTTCTTGCCACCTCGTGAGTAGGGACTACTGTTTGGGGACATGCAGAGACATGACAACCTGACCGACTCAGCTTCCAGAGAGGGCTCCACAGAGGTGTGGGTCATTGAAGATTTTTTTCATTGAAGAGAAGCCCAGGCTTCTCTCTCTGGGCCTCATTTATGTCCTGTGGCAAGTGGTCTTCCCCAGGGCTGGGGATCCTGTATCATCTCTTGCATTGGGATGCCAGCTTGGGAGAATTTTCAGTTGTACTGGGCAGATGCTGCTTCCTCACAACGTGGCAGAGAGCATAGTAGAACATTGCCTTCTCTTTGCTTCCTCAGCTCTGGGGCATGGCAGCTGACTCTGCAAAGGCTAAGCTAGCCACCAGGACATGGATCTTTATGGGTAGCTCAGATGTGCCAGCAAGCTGTTTGCTAACATGTAGTGATTACTATGGTTAGTGTCCATGGAGCGTCAGTCGCTGGGGCTGGCAGGTAGGGGACAGGGCTATCTCTTTATGTAAATACTGCCCACGTAGTCCTCTAGATTTTGTACTGAAGGTTGGGGATGCAAAGGGGAGGAAAGAGCCAAACCCAGTGGCACAAACCTTCAATCACAGGTACCTGGGAGACTGAGGTAGGATGATTGCAAGTTCAAGGCCAACCTTAGCAACTTATCAAGACCCTGTTTCAAAGTGAAAATTGAAGAAAGGGCTGGGGATGTTGCTCAGTGGTAGAGCACTTGCCTAACATGAACAAAGTTCTGTGTTCAATTCCCAGTATTATAATTGTAAAACAAAACAAAACACAATAAGCAGAAACACAGGTAGGGGCCGTTGCTTGCTAGTAAATAGAACTTTGGCACAGGATGGGTTCCAGACATCATAGGTAGGTGCCACAGTAGTCTGAGGGACCCTCCCATTTCACACCACATTCCTACTTCAAGGCCAGGATTGGATGGGCACCAGGACCTCTCCTGAGGCTTCGGCATTAGTCAATATATTTCAATACAAAGAGGGTAGAAGGGATGACCTTACCGCAACTATGAGCACACAAGCTTCCTCCCTTCCTAGGGCCCCAAGGAAGCTGACACACTTCCTAGGATCCAGCTGTCTTTGTACTATTGTCTACACAATGGCAACCTTTATGGAGTGTGTGTCTGAAAAGGTTCAGAGTGTGCACTTAGGGGCAGGGTGTTCTCCATGTCCCTCCTAGAAAGCCCTGTGTCTCTGCCTTGTGTTAGATTCAGATCTTGTTTTGCCTTTGTCCCTTGCCCATGCAACACATACCCAAGCCTGTGACATCCCGCGGTATCTTACTCATGCCACAGGGTAAGTAGTGGTATGTCCCATGGTTGTCATTTGTACCCCTCTTCAGTGTTACTAGGTCACCTAGCACTGTCCTTCCACTCTCTACTCTGCACTCCCTCCGGAAGCCCCACTATCTCCTGCCAGCACATGTAGGACTGGGGGCCTCCATCTCAGACACCATACTCACAGCCCCAGGGAGTTTAGCCAGTAGCTATTTCCACTGGAAACTCCATGTCAGCAATCTGGGAAGTGTGTTAGATGCCTTTCCTGCTTCCCTCCCTCTGCTACTAGAAAGCTGCTGGTGTTTCTTTCTGGTTTATGGGGTCCACTGGAAGCCTCATTGTCTGATCTGTACCCAACAGGGCAGAAAGAACATGCTGTAGAGGGAGCAGGTAGGTACCCAGAATGTGTGTTTGGGGGGGTGGGGTGGGAAGTGGGAAGTGTGTGTGTGTGTGTGTGTGTTGTGTGTGTGTGTGTGTGTGTGTGAGAGAGAGAGAGAGAGAGAGAGAGAGAGAGAGAGAGAGAGAGAGAGAGAATCCCACTCAGAGACAAGCAGCTACAGTGCCACCTGGAGGCCAGCTTCCACACGTTTCTGTCTCCTCTGCCACCTGCCCTCCAAGACCCAAAGCCTTCAGCTGAACCGGACATTGGGGAGGGGTGTGCCATTAGCCACTCTGGAAACTCCGGCACCTAAGCAGAGCATTTAAAACTCTAGACAGAGCCACGGTTTAAATAGTTAATGATCGTTTAACTACCCAAAGGAGAAGAGGAAGCCGTGGGTTCCAAATGCAACCTCTCCTTTGACCCATGAACTTTGATCCCACCCCAAAAGGCCAGCCAGCAGCCCTCATCCTGCAGCCCACTTGGTGCTTCATGCTTAATAACCCAATTAATGTCTCCTTTTATAGCCTTATGGTTTAAGGGTCTGTGGAGGAAGAGGGTGGGATGCCCGGGCTGCAGCCTGTGGTTATGGCCCTGTGGTTCTAATGCACGAATTAAATATCTGTCTCTTCTAAAAGTCAGTGTGTGATTTATTGGAGAATTGGTGCAAACAGCCCTTGGGGGGTTGTGCGCCAAATCTGGTTTAAAAGAGTGGCTCCTGGCTATGAGTTTTTGATTTCCTCTATCCTATTAAATGTCATTAGCCCCTTTTCATGTAAAATAAATGTTTGAATCCAGCTCATGAAGGGCGTATTTATTCAGCTCCTTCCCTTCGCTGCATGCCGGCATTATTTCTCTGTTGATTCTCTGCTCTGGGAGGAGAGAAACTAAACTCTTCCCTTGGAGGCACATAGCTGGGATCCAGACAATGTGGAGGTCCCCACACTCGCTCCCTGGACCCCTTGCTCAGAAGCTGTAGGTCATGAATTCTGCTCCTAGTAATTCATCTGTAACTCCAGGATAGGAAGGACGCTGGTGTTATTTTATTTGTGATTTGCTGTTATTTATTTGGGGAAGTGGCCTTTTCCTGGAAGGAGGCCAGTATGCAGAAAAACATAAAAGAAGGGGTGCCATCCATCCGACAAGCTGGCAGGGAGAAAGCCACTGTCACCAGGAGGCATGCCTGTCATCATAAATCAGACCCTTATTAAAACATGCCATCTAAATCTGCAGTGTGAGGGCTTGGATTTTAACTTCTTGTTGGCTGCCTAACCCTCTCCTGACCTTTTAATGTTGAGAAGAAACCCCTGAAGCCCATTAATTTCAGAGGCTATTGTGGGCATGGGGTACAGACCCATGTATGATACATGCAATAGAGAGAGTATGCAAAATGATGCCAACCATGCCAGGGATTGTGCTGTGGGTAGCGAGGTCCTTCCATCTTGGAGAATTCAAGTGGATTCCACTAGGAGGAAATTGGATGTATCAGAGACATCAGTTCATGTAAGGGAACTGGTATCAGGCGAGACAAAGGTTCCTGTTCTCTCTGTGTCTAAGAGCATAGGACCTAAACCGTGTTCCTTTGCACAGTGAAGAATCTTCTGTGAGTAGGCTTTCCCCCAAAGGCTGAAAGTTGAAAAGGCTGAGTATGCTTCTCCCAGTCCAGCTGCCAGTGCCTCAAGGGATCACACAGGCTTGCTTTACGGATCTGCCAGTAGGCAACTGCGTAACTGTCCCACCTCCTTGGCTCACAAACTACCCTCTCTCCTTCCCCCTTTTCCTCCCACCTCTTTCCCTCCTTTCTGCTCCCTTCTTTCAAAGTCACAGTGCTTGTAAGTGGCAGAGCAGGACCAGAAGGAAACCAGTGCTTGTCCTGTCCGATGACCCATCTAGCCCGTGGGGGAAATTGTTGTTTATAGTGTGTGCTTGGCAAATGCGGGGAAGCTGTTATAGACAGTAGGTGCTTGGCAAGTGCAGATCAAATAAAGGGTCCATAGTGTGTGCACAGAGAGCAATGCAGTCACGGGGGTTTAGGGCGATGGGTCCTGAGTCAGACCCTTTTAATGCCTTTGCTTTCATACAGACTCAAAGAGGCTGCTCAAGCTACATGGAGTCCAAGGGCAGTGGTCTGAAGTGACCTCACATGTGTGGGTGTGGTTAGGAATGAGAAGAAGCTGCTGAGGGCAGGGGGTACCAGCTCCTGCACAGCCCACTAGCATAACTGCAGTAGTGGATTTTCTCACTGTTGTGACGAAGCAGCAGGAAGGAGGGAGGGAGGGAGGGAGGGAAGGAAGAAAGAAAGGAGGGAGGGAAGGAATATTCTATTGTGGTGGGGAAAGGGAAGGGACTTGAGGGCAGCAGTTCACCCCAAATCCACAGTCTGGAAGCAGAGAACCATGAATGCTGGTACTCAGCCCCTTTCTCTTTGAGTTGGTAGGGCAGTTAGGGCGGGTCCTTCCACCTCAGTGAACCGAATCTAGAACTCTCTCATAGCACGCCTCCAGGCTCACACCTAGCGGATCCTAGATCTGTGAAGCTGACAGTCCATATGAACCATCTTAGCGACCTTGACTAGGTCACCTCACCACCTCGTACCTTGGCCTCCTCCCTGTAGTACCTGCGCCACTAAGCTCTTCAGAGGAAGGACCTGTGGGCCAAGTGAGGCCCGACACCCTCAGCGGCCATCCACTGGGAGGAGCTTATTCTGGCCTTCGGGTGGACACGGGCAGACGGGCACTCAAAACCCCCAAAGCAAGGAAGGTGTGTGTGGCGGTGTGCTGACCACAGAGATGCTGGACCTGGGGTGTCCTGTCAGTCCCATCTCACCTGCTGAGACCTAGGAGGCATCCTACCCTGCATTGTAAGAAGCTATCCAGCAACCTCAGGAGACCCAGTGGACGGATGGTCTCCAGGAGGAGCCTATGGAGATTGTCCTACACCTAAGGCTGGGGAAGGCAACAGCAGCTGTGGTTGAGCCAGTGTTCATATTTGTCTTTAAGACTACAGCAATCTGTGCAGGTGGGACATTAAAGAAAGATAGTGAAGAAGCTACGTGTCTCTACCTCCTCAAGCCGCCGTCCCGCAATCAGTCATGGATCAGGTAATGCAGTTTGTTGAGCCAAGTCAGCAGTTCGTAAAGGACTCAATTCGGCCAGTTAAAAGATGCACCAAGCCCAACAGAAAAGAAATCCAGAAGACTGCCATGGCCACAGCCATAGGATTTGCTATCATGGAATTCATTGGCTTCTTTGTGAAACTGATCCATATCCCTATTAATAACATTATTGTGGGTGGCTGAGTACTTTCTCTTCGCGGGAACTAGGAGCAAATGAGGGTGTGAGAAGCTTATGAAGTAAAAAGTTGCCTGTATACTTTGTGTTTTTCTCTCCTTTTCCCCTCCCCAAGAGGTTTTGTATTTCTAAACTAAAATAATTTCAAAATAAACATTTTTCCCATGACAAAAAAAAAGAAAGAAAGATAGTGAAGACCCTATATCACAAAAGAAAAATCTGCTGGGATTTCTAATAAACAGAGATATGGAGATGGACACAAAGATTAGATAGACAGACAGACGGACAGACAGGCAGGCAGGCAGGCGGATGGATGGATGGATGGATGGATGGATGGATGGATGGACGGACGGACGGGCGGGCGGGCAGACAGACAGACAGACAGACAGACAGACAGAGGAAAGATGACTGTCTACCAAGACAAAGCTTCTTGCTCCAGAGAGAAAGAGGCTGATATTCAGTTAGCTGGCCAGACAAACCTTCCCAAGCATGGTCTTGTCCCAGAGGCTCAAGATACACTGATAAGCAAAGCCTTGGTCTCTGTACTTGTAAAGCTCATGGAATAGGCAGAGGAGCACATAGACAACTAAGGCCTGGATTTTAAAAAGTGGCTCCAGTCCTGGTGATACCCACCTGTACTTCCAGATTCAGTGGTTGACATGGGAGGATTTAAAATTCAAGGCCCACCTAGGCTGCATAGTGAGACCGTGTCTCAGTAAACAAAGTGTGTGTGTGTGTGTGTGTGTGTGTGTGTCTGGATAAATGTCTCAGCAGTTAAATGTGCTGCTGCTCTCGCAAAGGACCCAAGTTCTGTCCGTCATACTACCTGGCTCACAACTACCTGCAGCTCTGCAGATCTGACACCCTCTCCGAACGCCATGGACACGGCATTCTCATGCACATAGCCACACCTAGACAAAAACATGCACACACATTTAAACATTAAATAAAAAACCTTAAGACAAAACAACAAAAGAGACAGAAGACAAATTGAAAGAATGAATAAAAGAAAGAGAAAGAAAAAATGTCCAGAAGGGAAGCCATTGTGGGGCTTTCTGGGGCTTTCCTAGGGAAGAGGAGACAGGCAGGGGTTCTAGAAGCCAGGATGCGAATGTAAGATTCTGTAGGGAATGTAGGAATGAGATGAGATGGCCACAACAAGGGGACAGAGAGACAGAGAGAGGGTATGACTTAACACTCACACAAGCCTTTTTTTTTTTTTTTTTTGGTTTTTCGAGACAGGGTTTCCCTGTAGTTTCTAGAGCCTGTCCTGGAACTAGCTCTTGTAGACCAGGCTGGCCTCGAACTCAGAGATCCGCCTGCCTCTGCCTCCCGAGTGCTGGGATTAAAGGCGTGTGCCACCACCGCCTGGCCTACTCACAGAAGTCTTAGGTGACATCTCCACTACTATTTTAAAGTGACCCAAACTGAGAAATAAGAAAACCAGCTATGGGAACCCAGGCCCCATAAATTCCATCCCATGTTTCTTTTCTCCCATTTGAGTTCTTAGAAGGGCAGCAGCATTTGGCACAGAGGCAGAGACATTCTTGTCTTGTGATATTAAGAGTCACAGCTTTCAGCTTATTCTTCCACGTGCAAATCCGAGGCCTGATTGGGCTAGAAGGATGTGTGAGATGACCACCATGGCTCTAGCTTTCTCTGGGCACAGCCTGACCTCAGAGCTCTAAGATGGTGGCCTCAGAAGCCCAGGACATAGCTTTGATGTTCTTATTTATTTTTCTTAAATTCTTTCATTTATTTTACATACCAACCACAGTTTCCCCTCCCTCCTCTCTTCCCATTCCCTCCTCCCACCTCCATCTAACTTCTCCCCAGCCCCTACTCCTCCTCAGTACCGAAAGAGGAAAATCTCAATGGCAGTCAAAAAAGCATGGCATATCAATTTGAGGTAGGATAAAGCTCCTCCCCCTGCATCAAGGGTGGACAAGGCATCCCAGCATGGGGAATAGGTTCCAAAGAGTCAGTTCATGATCCAGCAACAGGTCCTGGTCCCATTGCTAAGGGTTCCATAAACAGACCAAACTATACTGCGCTCTCTCTCTCTCTCTCTCTCTCTCTCTCTCTCTCTCTCTCTCTCTCTCTCTCACACACACACACACACACACACACACTGGACCTAGGTCAGTCCCATGCAGGCTCCCTAGCTATTGGGGACCTCACAAACTCTGGCTTTGAAGTTTTTGATTTGAGTCTGTGAGTATGACATGCAGAGCTGGTATAGCTGGAGGCCCTTGAAGGAGAAAAAGCCATGGCCCACTTGAGCTTGACCCTGACGATAACAGGAAGTTGTAAGCCATTAACAGGTGTCACTTTCTACTTCCCAAGACTGAAATTCAAATATTCCAGGCACACGAGTTGAAAATTTTATTTATTTCTACTGTCTTGACAAGAATGACAACCAGCTGGGGGGATTTATACAGAGAGGGAGAGAATGCCTGCCCAAGGGGGCGTCCCAGCCAGCCACTCATGCACCCCGTGCAAAAGCAGCTGAAGTCTGGATTGGATATAGCACTGTACCATCAGAATACAAGGAAGGATGGAGGTATAGAGGTCAGAATGGAGCCAGGTCCGCTGCAGAGAGCACTGGGGCCCTCCGCAGTTGAGAAAGAAAGAAAGGAAAGTGGGGAGAAACAACAAAGAAAAGGAAGATGGGAGGAAAAGAAAGAGGAAAGGAGTGGAGGGGAGGGGAAGGAGAAGGAGAGGGATGGAGGGAGGGAGAGAAAAAGAAAGAGAATCACACACCAGGCTGACAAGGGACCGCACCCCAGCAGCAGGCTGGTCACACTGAGACAGGTGGTAACGATTTTGTGTGTGTGTGTGTGTGTGCCAGGGCCAGAGCAGACAGAGTAACAGCCCAGTTATCAGAACCCCCTCTGAGCACCAGACATCAAGGACAGCACCCAGGCTTCCTCGGATATCCTGGGTTTTGCTGGACCCGGGTCACCGCGTTAATATTATTTAAATCTCGGGATTTGAATTGAGCCTTATTAAATGCCTCCTTGACCACATGATACTTGGACTGGGCCACGGGGAAGGGGGATGAGCAGATAAATGACTATTGTGTTTCCCACATTATGGCCAGGTTTGCTGAGGACAATCATTATGGAGCTCACAGTGTTTGGAAATATTGCCTAAATCTCCTCTCCACGTGCTGTGTGCAAAGGAAAACAATGAGACAAAAGGCCCTTTTGGTAAGCGGCCTGGGATTCAGATTGCCTGATGAATGGCCTTTCTCCTGGACTCAATGCATTTGTGAGAAGTAAATTATATGTCATTTCAAATTTAAAAAGGACTGCCTCACCATGTTTATTGGGATGAATTAAATCTTCTAAGGAGGGTAAACAGAAGGCCCTGATAATTATTTGCTTCTGTATAATTTGGGCTGAAAAGGATGCCGCCAAGAGGAAGATGGGACGGTGCCACCCCCCGCATCACATTATGCCACCACGGAGAAGGCTCAATGGGGAGATTTAATTTGATACTGATCTACATGCATCCTACCCAGGCTGGGTGGGCGACTCTACTCTCCAAGGCTGTTTTCAAACTATGCTTTTGAGTTGCAAATTTCAGTCAAAAATTCCTCTTGATTTACTATGTCAGGGTTTCCCTTTTATTGTTTCAATGGGGGTTTCCTGGCAGATAGAATACCTATTCTCTGATCAGATGGACTTACTGCATTTAGCGATACCAGGATGTATTCTCTCTTCAGTCCATCCATATCTGCCTGTATCCATCTACCATTCATCCGTCCATCCATCTCCCCTCCTACCCTTTTATCTATCTATATACCCAACGATTAGCCCCCTATCCCCATCCATAAACCATCCATCCATTCATCCATCCGTCCATCTGCTCAGCACCCACAGATACCTCTTGAGAGCCCCTTTTGCTCCCTGGCCCCCTGGAAGGGAGAGTACCACCTCAGCAAAGTGTCTCAGATGCCTTGAAGTGGGGAGAAAGCTAGACTCCCTTAGAAATGAAGTTTGCTTTGGGAGGGGGGTCTTTCAATGTGGGAGGCTGGGCTGGGATCAGATAAGAACTGGGCTATAGACATCTGGCCTTGGTGGAACCAGTGGGGTGAGGATTTTTGAGATAGGGACTTGAAGTGCCTTAGGGTACAAATTCTCTGAATAGCATGACCCTGGCACATTCTTTTAACGACCAAGGTACTTACCTGGGCAACAGGTAAAACCAAATCAGGTTGATGAAGACTCTGTGAGGCACAGGTCAGATTCATGGGTGTATGTGGGTTTGCTTCTCCTTGTCCTTGCTGAGTGTGGAGTAGATTGATTTTATTCACTCTCTGGGGCAGCTGGCATCACTTTGTCTGCTGTAGAGCCATGCCAAGGTAATAATGCCCCATGTCAGTACTTACACAGAGGTAGAGGGTTGGGGGTTAGTAAGGCCATTGCAGAGGTATAGGACCAACCACAAACTAGCGGGGCACCGGGCCTCTTCAGGGAGGTAATAACTAGAGCTGGAACATAGAAGCCTCAGGGGGAGTACAACAGAGTGAGACATTGTGAGTCTGGCTGTGTGGAGTCAGCTGGAATTGAACCTGACTGTCTTGTCTGTGGGTCTTTAGCATTCCTGCCAACCATCCATGGTAACCTGGGTTGTTATACTAGCCCACTTCACTTCTGTGTCTGGAACCTGGCCGTGCTTTGGAGCAGGAGGCAGAAAGTAGGAGAGGTTGAGGGAAGTGATGATCACCACACTCCACAACCTGCAGCATTAGCTTCCCAGCCCAGGGACAACTCCCTGGTGTCTAGTGCAGATGTCATCTCTAGTGAGAGGGGCCAGCGGGTGTCTAGGCTCCGGTTTCACTGGCCAGCGCTGATAACATCTGGCTCCTGGATCCCAGGCCAGTGACCTCTTAGGCTCCCTGGTGCCTGGCAGTCTGCAGGGAAAGTTGTGCCTCCTGAACTGACCAGCATCCTTGGCTGATTCTCAGTGATAGAGACTCAGCCCAGCTTCCTGCCCCTCCCAGTCTACTGTCTTCTTCCTCCAAGCCTCCTATAGCATTCTGTCCCGGGGCTTTGCCTGGCTCAACCCTGAAGAAAAGCCCCACATAGATTTTCCAATCTACACCCCTTAGCCTGAAAGCACTAATCTATAAAAACCCCACATTACAGTTTTCAGCCCCCCATGTTTATCCCTAATCAAAGCCTGTTAGTAAATGGTGAAAGTGGGGTGTGACCCCATATGTGGAGCAGTTTAGCTGTACGAGCTAACTTCATTCTCTGAGAACAGCAATGGTCTCACTTAAAAGTGGAGGGAAAGAGCTTGAGGTTAGGTCCCCTTCTCAAGGACATGGCCAGGAGGTGAGGACATCACCGAGAGGCCTTGGTGTGAGATTGGGATGGCTGGGTAAGGACGAATGGCCTCTGATTTCTGTGCACCCTGAAAAGATTGCCCCCTTCCTCATTCAGCCTGAGGACCCTCTTCTGTGGACCACACCGTTGCCTGGATCTTCTGGAGGTCAAGACAGGGCACTCATGTCACACAGGGGCCACCTAGATCAGGAACATGACCAAGTTAGACGGAGCAGGGTTCCCCCCTCTCCCCCGTCCCCTCTCATCCCCTCCCTTTTCCTTTCCTCCCTTTCCCTTCCCTCCTGTACTGGCTAGTTTTATGTCAGCTTCATTCAAACTAGAGTCATCAGAGAGGTGGGGACCTCAATTGAGAAAATGCCTCTAAAGATCAGGCTGTAGGCAAGCCTGTAGGACATTTCCATAATTAGTGACTGATGCGGGGAGAGCCCAGCCCATTGTGGATGGTACCAACCCTGAACTGGTGGTCCTGGATTCTATCAGAAAGTAGACTGAGAAAGCCATGGGGCGCAAGCAGGGAAGCAGCACCCTTCCATGGCTTCTGCATCAGCTCCTGCCTCTAAGTCCCTGCCTTGAGTTCCTGTCCTGACTTCCTTTGATGATGCATAGTAACAGGGTAGTGTAAGTAAAACAAACCCTTTCCTCCCCAGCTTGCTTTTTGGTCATGGGGTTTCACTGCAGCAATAGAAACCCTAAGTACAACACCTCCCTGCCCCCCTCTTCTCTCCCCTCCTTTCACTCACCCCTCCCTCCCTTTCTTTTCAAGAAGTTGACACAGAGTCTTGATTTGAAGCATGAGCTAACCCTTGAACTCAAGATTCTCCTGTTTCTTTCAAATATTGGGCCTTCCAGGAAGCCACAGTGCCTGGCAGATGTCTTTCCTTCTCTCTCAGAGTGGGCACCCTGCCCCTGTTCCCTTCAACTTCCTCTTTCTCCTTGTTAGCTGTCCTCTATCCCTTGTCTCACTGGTTCGTCTCTCACATGTCTTTCCTTCTCTCTCAGAGTGGGCACCCTGCCCCTGTTCCCTTCAACTTCCTCTTTCTCCTTGTTAGCTGTCCTCTATCCCTTGTCTCACTGGTTCGTCTCTCACACTGGTTCCCTTGGGCCTGTCTGTGACATTGAGATCTTCTCTGCTTCGTCACTGTATCTGCTCCTGTTGGACACATCCACCCCTCTCTGTCTCTCATCTTTTTTTTTTCTTGTGCACTCCCTCAGAGACCATTTCTTTTGCCTGCAAGGATATTCCTGGCCCCGGGGGCTGTCTCTACCTCATGCCCCCTCACCCCTTGAACACACTGGCTCTCAAAATCTGGTCCCCAGTGTTAGTACCATCTGAATACTTGTTGAAACTGCAGATTTAGGGTGCTTTTCAAGTCCCATCAGATCAGGAGACTCAAGCTGGGCAGTACTCTATGTGAGACCTCTCAGAGGGGCTGCTTTGGGGGAGCCATAGCTTTCCTAATCTTCCATAAGCAAGTGGTACCCCCATGTCTCTTTAGCCTAGACCCTGATCCCTAGTGCCAGAGATCCTGGAGAAGCTGTGTGTTGCCTCAGAATGATAAGGGTGGTTCACAGAGAAGCCTGCTCAGCCTCTGGGAAAGGCCAGTGGACCAATTTTTTAATACTGAGAGACCTGGGCCTTGGGAGGGTTAACTTATCCAGAGAGAGGGCTGGGAACACACTTTCTAATCCAGAGGGACTCAGCAGGTAGAAGGACCCCTTACAAATAGAGACCATGCACAAGACTTAAGGAGAATGCAGCTGTAGGCTCTGGGAATCTTTCTCAAAGATCCTACAGGGGAGGGGCATCCTCCTCTTCAGCACACTAAGACCCTCAACAGGCTCTAACTACCACTACTCAAGCCCATTAACAAACTCTGAGGGTCAAGCCTGTGCTCTGTCTCCCAGGCCCCGCAGGCCACCTCAAAAGGCAAAAGCTGCCGGGAGTGAAGGCTTGTTTGGGCCTCCTTGGGGAAGCTGCTTTCTGACAGACCTGAGCTGCACGGCTGCAGGATTAGGCATGGGTCATAGCCAGGGTCACGGGACAAAGATCAAATGTCAGTGCTTGGAGCCAGGGCTGGTCCTGTGACACAAGGGATGTCACTTCCCTAAGTGGCTCATCTTCCAGTCTGAGTCGAATTGAGGGAGGGATGCTGTCCAGGGGCGGTCAAGGCAGGTCAGGAGGCCAGCTCTGGTTGGTAGGATAGCCTGGTGTCACTTTTGTTCCAGGAGCTTCTATCACTTTGCCCAGAAGATGCAGACCCCAGGACACAGGAGTCCAGAGGCTCTGGAAGAAAAGTACCATAAGGGAGTCTGGTTCTACCACAGTGTGTGGTAGACAGTTCCCACATGGTCCAGCCTAGCCTTCAACCATGATTCCTGCATGAAAGAGGAGAGACTGTGTAATTTTAAAATTGGTTTGAAATTAATTTTGTTCCTAATAGATTTGAGTATGAGTGTGCATATGTGCGTGGGTGGGTGTCTTCAACTGTCATGTTCCACTTTATCTTTTGAGACAGCATCTGTCACTGAGTTCGACTCTCATCCTAACTAGACCGGCTGGCCAGTGAGCTCTGGGGATCTTTCCATATCTGGTCCCTGCCCTCCACACCGAGCTAACTGTCGTTCTCACCTTACATACAGGTGGGTGCTGAGGATCCAGTTGCTGGTCCTCATACTTGGGGACATGTTATTTTACTGACTGATCCATCTTCCTAACCCAAAGTAGCCACTTTAAAATAAACAGTTTGGTAGCGCTTGGTACACCAGAATATTCTGCAACCATCCTTCTTACCTGGTTCCAAAACACACGTGTCACACTCTAGCAAACTGCCCCCATTACCCCTTTCCCTGTCTTTCCCAGGCCCCTTCTAGTGTCCAGTCTGCCTTCTCATTTTCTGGATTCCTTTATTCTAGATACAGAGAGTCATAAAGTTTATATTCGGTTTCTTTCCTTTAGCACAATGTCATCAAGGTCCGTCCAAGCTGCAGCATGTGTCAGGATGTTAGTCCTTTTTATGGCCAAATAGCCACATCTTGTTCATCCGTTCATCCGCTGAAGGACACTGGGTGGCTTCCACCCTGGGCAATACCATTTTATTATTGTTATTATTTTGTTTATTTGGAGGAGGTGTGCACATGCCACTAGTGTGTGTGTATGTGTTTGTGTGTGTGTGTGTATAACTTTGCAGAGCTGATTTTCTCTCTTTTACTTCTATTAGGATTCCGGGAATAGAACCTACTCTGTCAGACATGTGTCTTACCCACCCCACCCACCATCCATCTCACCTGCCAGCCTGGGAAATACTCTTTATTATCATGGTATCCTAGAGAAGGAAATTTACCATTCTTTCTCAAGGTCATCCAGGGACTTAGTGGCAGAACTGAGCAAGAAAAGCAGACTTTGAAATCTCTGCTCTCACCTCCAGATAGGAATGAGGGCCAGGCAGGGGCCAAGCAGAGGAGGGAGTCTTTGCCTGCAGGAGCGTCTTGGCTCATCTGCGTTTTGTGCGTCACTTTCCACGTAGAAAGCGAAACCTCCCGGGAAGGCTGTTTTCTAATTGAACACAAACGACCTCAGCTGCCATGCCGTTTCTCTTTCAGAAGTCACCGTTGCTAAGTTCTCAGTTACCTGCCACACAGCTTGCTGGTCTCAAGGTTGCAATGAGATAAAGCCTGTCACATGTACGCATTTGTTTGGCCACCTGCGTAACTGTGTGAACGATTTCCATCACCTGACTAATGGTCTCCCCTCATCATCTCCGTAGCACCCCCTCTCTGTACCTGGCCACCCTCAGCAACATGACATCTGTTTCTTTTAGCTACCAGATTCACCCTTTTAAGCTGAGTAGGGCTCCCTACTTGAACATGGGCAACTGATCATCCATTGCCACGTTCACGGACACTTGGGTCTCTTCCCATTTGGAGCTGTGGTGACCGAGACTGTTGTGACTACCCATGTGTAAGGTGGTTTTTTTTTTTTTTTTTCTGCTCCAAAAGTAGAAGGGTTGGGTCACATAACAATTGTTTCATCGTTTCTGCTTGCAGAGGTGGCTTACTAGGGCTGACACATGCTAGGATTCAAATGAGATCTTTTTATGGCCACTAAACTGAGTCCTGGCTATGACCTCTCAGGACAGGAAGCCTATGTGTTGTTATATGTGGTGTAAGCCTCAAGTGCTTCCACCTGGAATATTTGGGAGCTCAGAAGGTGACCCTCAGGCATATTGGAGCTTGGGAGAAATCTTACACCCTAAAAGCTCCCATGTCAACATTTTGGGCTATTTGTTATGGACACATTGAGGAAGCATTTGGCAGCCAAAGCCTTCCTGCAAGAATTTTTCCCTTCAGCGCTGTGGGGGTCCCTGCTGGTGGCCTGCCTGCTTCTTTTTTTGCATGAGATAGGGCTCTTGTTAGTGTGTGGACTTCTGGGGCCTGGGCTGGTTCCCATCTTACAGTCTGACTACAAGGTAATTAAGCTTCTAGGTCCAGGTCACTATCTGCCCATTGTCAGAACTCCACTAAGCTGAGAAACTGTGATGCCCTGGCTGCTTTGGAGGGAAAAGGGAAATAAGCTAGGGAAATGGCCAGGCAAATGTCTGTGTGTTTGGAAACAGGGCCATTCTCTGCCAGACATTTGGGGTGGAGTTATTTGCATAGCCATCTGATAGCAGCTCCCAGCGGGGCCCAGCAGATAAAACCCATCTGGAATCTTTGAATGCACAACAAACACTCACCTCTTTTAGTTTCTGAAGGCCATTTGCCTAAAACCCTGCAGGATTTCATGAGGTTGGGGCACAGACACAAGACAAGGAACGGGGAAGTTTGCATGTCTCTGGGAAAGCAGAACTAAGTGGTTCAGATTAACCCTTATTGCTGTCTTATAATTTGCAAAAAGTGCAGGGGAGGAGAGGGTGGGTCTCTGGGCCTCATTCTGGTCCTCTCCTGATTTCCCACTTGACCTCTTCGGACCTCAGTTTTCTCCTCTATGAAACAGGTGAGACATGGTGAAGGACAGGTTGATTCCAGGAACAGGGAAAGGAAGACTAACCAGGAGGACATATGGGGCTTGTTCTTTGTGTTCATCCATGAGGCTCTTTAGGTCCAACACATGGGCACATTTGAGCTTCTGGGTAGTGCTGTCCCCATCAGGCACCCGATGTAAGGTCTCACTGACAAAACAAAAGTCTATGGCTGTCGTCTGCTTTTGGGTAGACAGGTGGTTATGGTGGAAGATATCAAGTATGGG
This sequence comes from Arvicola amphibius, assembly GCF_903992535.2. NCBI lineage: Eukaryota > Metazoa > Chordata > Mammalia > Rodentia > Cricetidae > Arvicola > Arvicola amphibius. The sequence continues at coordinate 133,923,021 of NC_052047.1, forward strand.
GTCGGGAAGCCTTGGGGCTGGAGATCAGCAGCATGTAGGGCCAGTTTATTGACTATCAGGATCAATTAGAGAAGGGCCAGTGTATCGGGAATTCCTGAGGCTTTCGGGTGAGGGAATTGTATCCCAGGTGCCTGGCATGGATACTCCAGACCTCTTTGCCCACTCTCCTTGGCCTCGCAAGAGCAGCTGATTGCTTCAGCAGGTAGTCTTGGGCACAGATGCATAGGGAAGAGCCATTTTGGCAGGTCCCACGTGGTTGCAGGTCCTGGACACCAAGCATTCATCTGTCTTCCCTGGGAAAGGACAATGTGATCATTTCTGTGAAGTGACATCGGGAAGGTGGGTTCCCTCGGACAGAATCAATATGTCAAACCTCATGGCTGCTCTGAAGAAAGATTGGCCAAAACAATAACTTAAAAAATAGACAGAGCTTGTTGCCCAGCATGTCCAGTCTTAGAACCTTCTAGAAAATCATCACACACAGGCACACATCATCCATTCAGTCAAATGCAATTTCTTGGGTCCCTGCCAAGTGCCAGGAATGGAGACACATTGTAAATTTTAAAACAGAGCCACATCTTTATCCCATGGAATTTATATTATGTTAATGAAGATTAACAATGATGATGATGATGATGATGATGGAAATAAAATGAAAAGTTAAAAACTTTTAAAGAATGAGCGATGAATCCAGGCATTCAGGTCGCTCATTCCTTCAGGCCAGGTGTGCACTGAACTTGTTTTCTGCTAAGCACTTTCCTAGTGGATCAAATTATAACAGCATGAATGAGTTCTCTCCCTACTTCCTTCCTCTTTCCTCTTTTCTTCCCTTCTCCCTTCAACCCTTCTTCCTTTCCTCCTTCCTCCCACTTCCTCTTTCTTATCTATCTATCTATCTATCTATCTATCTATCTATCTATCTATCTATCTATCTATCATTTCTAGTTTTTGAGATAGGTCCCATGTGTCCTAGGCTTCCTTAAACTTGCTCTGTAGCCAATCTTAAGCCCCTCACCTTCCTGCATCTAGCTCCCAAGTGCCTATACTACAAGTGTATGCCACCACCCCCAGATTACTGTTGAATGTTGTTGCCGTTTGCCCTTCTGAATCAGGGCTTACAGTGTGGCCAAGGTTGGTCTTGATTTTGAGGTAATTCTCTTGCCACTGCTTCCTGAGTGCTGGGTTTACTGGTCCAGGTCACCACACCTGGCTCAAAGCCTCCACTCAGGCTCAGCAGAAGGCTTTAAGGTATTAACAATGCCATTTTGATGCCATCCTAAGAATGTAAGAAAACACAAATGTAATTCTGAGGGAAAAATGCACATTTCTTAACCTTTTTCCTATGCAAAGTGAAAGTTTAAAATACAAGAAATTGGTCAGTGCAAGAAGAGCAGAGGGCATTCCAGTTACAGGCCGACAGACACCTCAATGGAAAGAGCCTTGAGTGTGGTTGGGAGACTGGGAGTCACTCAGTATTGTGCTTCTCCTGGAAAATCCTCTGGGACTCAGTTTCCCCACCTGTGAGATCAGAATGTCAGACTCTGCAGGTTGTAGATGTCCTGGACTCTTGACTGTCTCTTAGTGTGGCTTCCTGGAAAAACGTGCCTCTAAGAGTGGGAGGACTGGGGCCTAGCCAGCCTTGGCCAGCCAGCGGGAAGCAGGTGGGTGACATGAGAGGAGAGTTTCTGGCAGATGAGTCTTGTTTTGTCTTTGTGAAGGATCGTCATGCTCGACAGAGAACCTTAGGGCAGCTGTGTTGCGGCTGCTCTTGGTGCAACATTGCCTGGGCGCTCGCCCTCTGAAACAATTTCTTCCAGTCAGACTCTCCGCACTGCTGAGAGTCCTTATAAAGAAACACCTCTGACAGTCACAAGCCCTGTGAGGCCTCCCTCCTCTGGTCCCCTTTGCCTTTAAGAATTCTTATTGCAATTGGTTGTGCTCTTTGGGCACAATTAATTAAGTCAATGGCCCTCTCATAAATTTAAAAACACATCCCCCACGTCTTTAAATCTCCGAATCCCAGCTGGGAAACTGAGAGGCGTGAAATATACAGCCATCACGTCACAGCTATGGAGATGGGGTTCCTGGGGCCATAAGTCTGTGATAGATGTCTCCCAGCTATAGGCTCAGGGTGGTTATGCCCTAGAAGAGACAGAAAGCCAGACTGGAGGACACATGGCCACTGGATTATCCTGTCATAAGCCAAAGAACTCACACAAGGCAGTGGTAAAGATAAAAATATATGACAAGGCCAGGACTTACTAATATCTCTGCCTCTATTCATGAATTTGGAAGAAAAATGCACGATAGTGAAAGTTCCTCTTTTTCCTCTGAGCAAGGAGAGGGTACAAGTGTTGAACAGTGAGTGCATCTCTTCTTCTGCTTGAAGCTGGACTGCTGAACTGGCGTTGGCAATAAAGCCTTTACTGAGGACCTATGGAGTGCACCAGGGATGTCATGAGGACCTGTAGGCTGACCACAGCCCTCAGATGGTTAGCAGCCTAAAGGACTGTGGACATGCAGAGAGGCAGGATAAAGCGACCTCAGGATAACTTGCTGAAATCATCCCTGGGTACCTGCTCCTTGGATGCTGGATAAAAGTCTCCAGGGACTGCACTCTGAACGAATGCCAGGATGACATAGGGGTTCTTAGGAGTTCCTTGGGGGCAGAGATGGATGGAGGTTGGCTTGGAGGAAGGGAAGAGGGAGCAGGGACAATGTGGTATAGAGACAAAAGGACTGGAAGACCCTCAATGGGACCCAGGTTGGAAGAGGGCAAGGGAAAGGCAGGGCTTAGGCGGTAGAGAGCCGTGCCTGGCACTGAGTCTTCCACGAAGTGGAAGACGTCATCTCTGTGAGTCAAGAGAGAGGACTGAGTGGCTCAGGGTGGTGCCTCAGCTCTAGTGGACAGTGGGTCTCCGTTGCTGTGTTCTGAAAAGTCTCCATCAATTCAAATGAAAGGATGTTATATGAAGCTCCTCTGTCCTCTTCAGTTGATTTCTGTGTTCAATTCATTTTCAATTCATTTCTTGCTCATTTATTCTTGGTTGGTATTCCCAGCTCACTGAGGATTGCATTTCGGAAAGTGCTGTTTGCACACGGCAAGTGATTTGACGTAAAACTAACAAAGGAGCGTGTGTGCCTATGCCACAATCACTGTTCTCTGGGGGACCTTAGTGGGCAGGGCCCACGTGTCCTCATGGTGTGGACATACCCAGGCCCTGAACTCCCTCTAAATACCCACAGGCAGCCCAGAGGCCCTAGAGGGACAGCAAAACCTCCCTTACTCTGAATCCTAAAAAAGAGGGTCAAGATTCCCATCATCGTGGGCTGAGGAGTGTGAGAGATCCCAGACTGCCCATAGGAGGACAAAGAACAAGACTGACCCTAGTAATGGTTATCCTTTGCTGATCACGGTATCCCAAGGTGGCAAGGGGTCCACTTAGTCCAGTGGAAAAGTCCAGCAACAGTGGCCTGTGCTGCCCCTCAAGAATCCCTGCTGACACTTGGGCCCCTGCAGAGAAGTGAGCCGCCCTCCTCCCTGGCACTATGGGGTCTGAAAATATTCACTGGCTCCTGCCAGGTTAGAAGCAGAAAGGTACGGTCAGCCATGAGCTCTTTCTGTTCTTTCTTTTTAGTTATTATTACTGTGGGTGTATGTGACTGCAGGTATGCATGTGCCAGGATGCCAGTGCCAAGCACGAGCTGTGCCCACCGAGCCTTCTACTTGGCCCCTGACTTCTTTACTCTCACACACTCAGTAAAAAACCTGTACCAAGTTTCCAGATGCAAATGATTCACCAAAACCATTACTTTAAAGCATGTTTAAGCAGTGGGATTTTAAGATACTTAGAATCATATCTGTATTGATGGACAGACTTACAAATACTATAGCAATAAATATGCTATGAACAGGCAATAGGAGACAAGAGAGGAGGCCCTATTACTGCTCTCATCCTCGGTGTCCCCTTGCCCTTTAACCTTCTCCACACACTGCCTCCAAGCCTGGTCTGTTAACACCCTCTAAAAACTCACTGCTTTGGGAAATATTCTTGAATCTCTATTTCAGCTTATGCTCGGTTCTCAGTATTAAAATAAACCCTGGCACCTCATTACACACTGTATGAAGCAGAACCACCCTTCATTTTTAAAACTGTCTCCTTCAAGCTCCAACGGCTGCTTCCCAGCTTTTTTTGCAAGGAGCCACGTGATTCCTTGGGAAAATTGCATGTTCTAGAGTCTTGGGTTTAATCCCATCTGGGTGGTATTGAGCCAAATAATGACTATTCTCTCCCCTGTGGTCCTTTGGAATCAGTTCTTCCCTGGTAAATATCTACCAGGCAGGGACTTGGGGTCATCCCTTTAGACAAAATGTGTGAGATTTTTCTCCTGGGGTTCTGGAGGTGGAGCCTACCAGGGTTTTCTAACATTCTTTATGTTGCTTGGAAACTGTGGCCTGCCTTCTGTATCTCACTACTAGTCCTGTGTGAGAGTGTGAGTATGTATGAGTGTGTGTGTGTGTGTGTGTGTGTGTGTGTGTGTGTGTTTGTGTGTGACAGAGAAAGAGAGAGCATAAAGCCTATGCTAGCCTTCCAATTGGGAGCCTCCTGTTTCTTGTGCTGTGACCCCACTCTTGAACTCCTTAGGTAGCCAAACGTGACCTTGAACTTCTGGTCCCCCTGCCCCTAACTCCCAAGTGTTAGGATCATAGGCATGCACCACCATGTCTTGTTTCATGTGGTGCTGGGAACTAAACCCTTGTTCAGCTTCAGCATGCTGGGCAAACACCGTACAAATTTTTCTCTTTACTTATTGGGTTTTACTAAAGACAGATGGAATGCCTTCTGCTTCTTTTGGACTTGGCTGATCCCATCAAGGTGAATCTGCGAGTAACTCCCTTCCTTTTGAGGTTTCTTAAAGCACCCCCGCCCAACCCTACCACCCTCACCCCCCAGCCCAATCTGCTGGTGAAGTCATCAGCAAAGACCGCACTGCAGTTCCTGCAGACTGTGCTGGCTTGAGGTCTCTGATGGATGGGTGACAGAGCCTGTGTTCCCTGTTTCTACTGTGGACAGCCCCCCCCCATAAGGTCATCCAGCAAGTCCCAACTCTGTATCCCGGCACTGTTTTCTACTGGTGATGCCTCTGCAACATTGGTCCCCACCAAAAGGCTCGTTCTGCCGGCCAGGTCCCAGGCTGCTGAAGTGAGGTCTGTCTGTCTCCTTTGATTTGGCCTTTGGCAGAATCCCAGGAGCAGGGTCCTTGATGGCACCTGGCCCTTTCTAGTCACCGACAAGAGAAACCTGAGAAGCCATTCTCAGAAATGGAACTAAATCGTCGGTGAATCTGTCCCCATCTGGAGAAGAGAGGAAGGCTTGGGGAGGCAACAAAGGCGCCTTTGATTTCCGTTAATTAACTACGTTGGACTCCAGGGGTCTGGAGTAGCTTTCGTTTGACACACAAAGAATCCAGGGCGTGGAGGAATACCCGTGCACAGGGTGTCTGCACTGAAAAGGCCCCATGTATTTACCTGTAGGGCAAGTCAATTAAACGTACAGAAAGGGGCAAGTCCATGAGATTAGCTTGGGAACAATGCCACCAATTGTGACCGGCTCCAGACGCCCTGACTGAAGCAGATGTTAAACAAATATTTTGATGGCTCCAGTCAGCCCTGGTGTCAATCTCTCTCTCTCTCTCTTTCTCCCCCATTATCTCCAGGAATGGACTATCCTAAGGTCTTCATCAATACCCACCTTTGGTGATCAATTCAGATGACTGGATTGGAAATATCTACAAGTGATACAGCTGATAGACATTCTAGTAGTGACTGCCATACCTCTACCAGCCCCCTTCCCCTCGTTGCCTCTGGTTCCTTCTGTTACACAGAAGGCTCTTGGTTCTTGGGCTTTTGGGACAAACTCAGGAGAGGAAGAAAGGGTGGAGAAGAGGCCTGGGATGGTCTTACAGGGAGGACCCTGGAAGGAAGTTAGAAAACTTTATTTTGCTTTACACCAAGGAAAAGACATTTAGGAAGTGTTCCAGGTGGTATGTCCCCTCCCCCAATATATGTAAATGAATGCATGTAGAGAAGTAACCAAGAAGATGTGGTTTTGTAGCTCCCAGAACAAGTTCATGTGACCTAGAAGCTGGCCCACTGGGACATGGCTTCCCCAGGGTGATGGCCCATTTTCCTATAGACTGACTAGAGCAGTGTGTGTGTGTGTGTGTGTGTGTGTGAGAGAGAGAGAGAGAGAGAGAGAGAGAGAGAGAGAGAGGGAGAGAGAGAGAGAATATTATGTTGGTTTCAATGGAGAAAGTATAGAACTGGAAATCTTTAAAAAACAATTCTGAAACGGATATATTCAAAAGCAGACAAAACTTAGTAAGGCTTTGTGATTTTGGTTGTTCTGATATTTAATTGCTTTTCAATTAGACTTTATTTATTTTGTGTGCATGTGCCACAGTATGTATGTATCTGGGGGTCAGAGCACAACCTGTGGGAGACACTCTTTTTCTTCTACCATATGGGTCCTGGGGCTCAAACACAGGTGGTCAGGCTTGGTGGCAACTGAGCCATCTCATCAACTCTGTTTTGAATTTTTTAAGACAGATTGGAACTCGTGAGCCTTCTGCATGCCGGGGCTGTAGGTACTCGTCTCTGCCTTTGAAAGACTTTAGGATCTGAAGTGAGTTTGAACCACCTAGTCAAGTGGGTTATCACCTGCATTAGTTCCTTCTGCTGTCCCTGAGGTCGGAAACCTGACAAGAAGCAACTTGATGGAAGAGGGATTTAGTTAGGCTCCTGTTTAAAGGGATTACAGTCCATCATGGTGGGAAGTCATTGCAGTGACGTCATGAAGGAGCGAGTGTGCAGATCTTGCCTGCATCTTGGTCAGCCAGGAAACAGAGTAGTGCCATTGGAAATAGGCCCAACTATATCCCATAATATTCCTACTCCTCGAAAACGTACATATTAAAGGTTGTAAGCCTCTCCCAACAATGGCGGAACCACCATGTGAGCCTGTGGGGACATGTCACATCTAAAGCATAGCATTGCCTCTTTTTGTGACCTCTGCTCTTCTCAAATGGACGTGATGCCTGGCTCTGAGGAGAAGAGCACAGCTTTCTGGGCATTGCTGAAGGTCCAGGCCTGCCGCTAAGTCCAGGGCTCACAGATAAGAGCCCCAGGGACATAGCTTGTTCACACCCACAAGCCCCAGGGCCACAGCTTTCTCAAACCCACAAGCCCCAGGGCCACAGATTGTTCACACATGCAAATTCCCAAAGGTTCACTATCAAGGTCCCAGGGCCACAGTTGGCTCACAGCACACTCCCACATACATTTGTTAGGTAAAGAATGAAGAATTAAAAACAATCAAACAAACACACAAAAAATAACAGGCTCTCAGTGGTCAGTTTGAGGACCATTCATTCAGGATGAGCCCACATTGCTTCCATCTGAAGACTCTGTAAAAGCCAAGAGCCATAGGCCAAACCCTTGGGGAATCTCCTTAGCCCTGGCTCTGGGTCTGTGATAGTATTCATCAGTCAAACTGAGGCAAGCAATCTCATCCTCACAGTAGACAGAGAATCACTTAGCTCGAGCAGGCTTAACTTCCCATTTTCAAGCAGCCGGTTGGCTCTGTCTAGACACCATGAAAGAATTAGGACCTTTGGCCAGCTCTATGAACAAGACAATAAAACATAGTTGAAGTATACAGTAACTTTTGACTTTTGGGAGTGTGGTTGTCGTTGTAGAGCGGTTCAGCTATGTCATTGGCATGGCTGGAGTTACAGCATTCTGCAGAGACTGCTAAGCCTAGCAGCTCAGCCTGGGAATCTTTGGTAGGTGTGGGCAAAGATCAGGATGGAGTTGACCCATTCTCAAGGACTGCTGAGACAGGAATGTCCCATCTGTCCTTTGGGGTCACTTAACCTCTCTGGATCTCAAGCTCCTCCCTTGTAAACCATGGAGAATTTTGTTTCTGTAGGCTGTGACTACATCGGACAGTTAGGAAAAACACTTTGGTCCAGTTTGTAGATTCCAGAGTTTCATGCAAATCTCCACCATGCCCTATTAACTTAAAGCAACCCATCCTAGAGGTCTGGGATGTGTAACACAGGCCCTGTATATGTTTTATGGTCATATGAAAAGATAAATCTTGGTATTTGTTTTAAGGGTCAATAATAAAGCATTTGTCAGCCACATAATCATTATTTACATACAATTGCAGATTACTTTATGGAGCTAATGACTCTTGGGTAATTGCTTTGTCATAGCAAGATATCCACACACTTACAGCCAACCATGTAAATTATAGCTTTTTAATCTCACAATTATAGAGCAGTGTGTGGCTACCAAAGAGGCTGGGAGATAATTGCTAATTGCCAAACAGCACACTGGGACTTTTATTTATTACTTACGGTGACAGTTTAACGGCAAGATGCAAAGCGAGGTGTGTCATCTGGGCATGGTTTGCATATGTCCAAGGTGCAGTGCATCTCGGGTTATTTCAGCATTGTATTGCTCTGGGTGATGCTGCAATTGGCAGCTTCTCCACTGGAGGCACAAAGATGTTCATGGAAAGGCTACCTTCCACCCTCCAAGTGACAGCCGGAGATGGTGGGAGCGAATGGGCCCCGGATTTCCTCTTGAATGAATACCTGCTTCATCTAGGGTTGTCAGCAAGAGGTCAACACGGAGGTCACACCCTAATGAAGAGCTTTTGGATCAATAGAGGAAAGGGATCATTGGTTAACTGTCACACCAATAAGTATCGATTCAACTTCTTGTTAAGAGGAGGTCAGCCCTGGGTCCTTGGAGTCTTTGGGTCTTGGTTCTACCATTTGCGAGTGCTGTCCTCTGAATCTGGTCAGTTCTCTCGGAGCTTTAGTTTCCCCATAGGCACAAACCTTTTTGGGCCATGTTGAATGAGATGATGCAGATGACATTTTCTCTTTTAAGGTTGGTAAGTAGTACTTAGCTCACCACGTCTTTGTATAAGGTTTTATTTATTCTTTCCCCACCTGGCTCTCACAGGACCACATCCCACACTCAGACCCACTTCTCCCGTCCAGGGACAACCTCTTAACTTACCCGAGGCTCCATGATTTCCAGCCTGTCATGGAACCAGTTTGCTCCATTTTACATCCACGAACTGCCCATCCTCTCCACAGTCTGTCTCCTATCCTAGCTTGTTTACCAGGAACTCAGGCAGATTTGCATAAATTACACCTTGTTATTGTTATGGGTTGGAAATGGCGCATTCCCCAGAAGGGCTTCCCATGTTGAGGGCTTGGGTTGGTTCCAGCGGGTGGTGCTGTTGGATGATGAGGACATTAACTTCAATAGATCCGCCCCTTGACAGATTCATGAGTTGATGGTGGCATTATTGGGAGGTCGGGTGTGGTTGGAGGAAATAGTCACTGAGGGTTATCTTTGAAGAGGGCATATTCTCTGTCCTCTGTGAGTGGAGTGGCTTTGGTCCACTGTGGCCAAGTGATCATGGAGCAACACCTCCAAACACATGAGCCAAGATAAACCTTTTAAGTTCTTTATAGAAGGCATTGTTGTCCCAGTAACAAAAGTAAATAGCCCTTACCTCAGTGTTTAGAACTTGGACTTTACAGCTCCTACTTGGGCCTTCAAAGGCCTAGCTTAGATTGGAGATTTCTTTGAAGAAGCCAAAATGGCTGCAGTTATCCACTCAGAGCCTTTAACTAGATTTCCCCATGGCCAGAGAGTAAGTCAAACTGACAGAGGCATCAGGGCTCCAGGGCTGTGGATGTGATGCACTTAGGAAAAACACTACAGTATACTTTGCATGGTATTCTGAGGATTTATAGATTCTTCTTTCAGAAAGAGTTCTGGAAGGCAGGCATGGTGGTGCATGCCTGGGATCCCAGCACCCAGGGGATAAAAACATGAGGATCCAGGTCCAAGGTCATCTTCAGCTACGTAGGGAGTTCAGAGCTCGAGTGCAGCCTGGGCAACATGAGATCTCTGTTGAAAAAGAAAGAAAGGTTGATTGACTTCTCCTAACACTGTGGTCCTAAAGAATTTTGATCTGCAGGAAAGAGAGAGGCATGGGAAGCCACAGGAAAGGAAGAACTCTCTTTTGGTGGAACATGATTTAAGGTGAGGGCATTTCCTCGGTGGCAGCCGCTATGCCCCGTGTTAGTGTATGCTTGGGCTATTTCCATGGCCGTCAATATAAGCTCTTCCCTTAATTCTGCCCAGCCACAGGTCTATGGAGCATAACTGGGAGCATAAAGTTTCGGGCAAATGGAACCGGATGTGTCCTACAGGTTTGTCCTTTTCAAATGAACGCATGGTAAGTGGCTACATTCCGTTCATCTTTTTAAAGACATCAAAGCCAAGGGCAGAGAAAACACACCATCAAAGCAAAGAAGGCCATAGGGTATCCGCACACAACTTGAAAACTGGGGAAATGAGTAATCTTTTTCTTCTGATCAAGAAGGAGGAGGAGGAAGAGGAGGAGGAGGAGGATCTTGAACTCTCTTTACTAGAAAACCATTACATTCTGAGCTAGTTAGACTCATTCAGTTCAAGAAGTTCAGTGTGTTAGTCCTGACCCTGCCGCACGGGTCTCTTGGTCAGTGCATCAGATGAAGGGTAAAGGTATGGGACCACAGGTCTGGATCCTTGACCCAGGATCCTTCTGGGTCTTATTTAGTGGACTTCTGCTTTAACATAGCTTCAAGGCAGTTAGTTACCAGCAGTCATAGCTTCAGTCTCCACCTCTTTGAAATGGACAGGGTGACAGCTGCCTTGTAGGGAGATAACGTGTTGGGGATGCCTATAGGCACAGAAGAGGTGGGTAGGAAGGGCTTATCTTCCCCTAGCTGCCCTCTTTTCTCTTCTGCCCTTCTCCTTCCTTGTCTCCCTCCTTCCCTCCATCCCTCCCTCCTTCTCTTCCTTTCTCCATCCTTTCGCTCCTCCCTCCCTCCTTCCCTCTCTCCCTCCCTCCCTCTCTCCATTCCTCCTTCCCTCTCTCCCTTCTTCCCTCCCTCCTTCCCTCCCTCCCTTTCTCCCTCCCTCTTTTCCTACCTTTCTTCTTTGGGGAGGTGGGGGCATCAGGAAAAACCTGGATTCCTGCAGGGCTTACAGGACAGTGTAAGATCCTTCTAAACCTCACGAAACTGTTTCCTGCTGTGTGCTCTAAGGACCTCCAGCCAGCAGTACCTGCTGGGTCATGTCAGGTTGTCAGATGGTGGCTCAGAAGCACATGGATGACCTCTGCACCCAGAGGACTGGGGAAAGGCTCTGGGTATGAGTATCTTCACAAATGCCAGGGTTGCCAGGCACTGTTAGGTGGCCCCCAAACCAGGCATGGTCCTGCCTTCTAACCCTGTCCTAAATTTGTTTCTGGTACCCTCCCCACTGGACAAAGCCCAGGCACAAATCCTGGTTGATCTAGAAGAATCCAGAAGGCCTAGAGCCTGAAAAGGGAGGGTCAGTCCTAACCAATGACATTTGAGAAGTCATCTGCTGCAGTGAGGGCCCAGCCCAGGTAGGATTATTTAAAAGTGTACAATTCTGAGATTTTTTTTTTAATTCTAGAACATTCCTATCAATCCCAAAGAAACATTTCTTTGCTGGATATTTTGAATTTCCCCCTTCCCAGTCCCTGGCAAACAGTAAGTAATCCCTTCTGACCCGCTGGACTTGTTCATTTTCAATATCCCATAGAAATGAAATTCCGTGATGTGCAGCCCTGGGTTTCCGGCTTCTTCCGCTGAGCGTGTTTTCACAGTTCACTCCCATCCTGGCAGTCTGGTGCATTGTGCCTGTCTGTTGCTGAGTGACCATTCATTGTGGATTATTGATACTTCCTCATTTTGATTATCCACTCACCGGTTGATGGGCATCTGTGCTGTTCTTACTCTTTGTCTAACTAGTAATATTGATCTAATGAATATCTGTGCAGGCCCTTTGTGAGGATGTTCTTGTGTGTGTGTGTGTGTGTGTGTGTGTGTGTGTGTGTGTGTGCATATATTGTGTGTGTATGCATGTGTGCATATGAGTGTGTCAATGTCTGTGTGTCTCTGTGTGTATGTGTATGTACATTTGTGTGTGTATGTGTGTGCATGTGTGTGATTAGACCCTCTTCAGAGCATACAGGTCCAAGGACATCCCTGGCTTGGATACTTCTGTGCTCCTGTTCCATCCTCTAGTTTATAGATCAGCACTTTAAAGATGGGCCAGTAATAGCACAGCCTCCCTACTGCTGAATGCCAGCCAGCGCAAAGGCTGATCTGCCTTTAATTTCATACCTTAGACACGACTTCAGGTAAAAAATATGAGCCAGAGGAACAGCCTTGGGGACAGAATGTGGCGGCCTTCCTTTCCAGAATGCCCTGGAGTGGAATGTCATAATCATGTGCCATAATTAATACATGGGGCTGCCCAGCCTGGGCTGAGATTCACACGTGGGTCTCAGGGGGCACATGTATCTCAGCAGAGCTCTAGGTTGTGGGCTTTAGCTCATGCTATCCTTAGTGTTCTCAGAGTGTCTGTGCGTGAGCCTGAAACCCTGAGGCCGGGGCTGAGAAAGGTCTGACTCAGCCAATCTGAGGCTCTCTCTGTACTTGAGAGGTTTGTAGCCACTGGTCTTTGTAAACACCTTGCTCCTGTAGATCCAATGCACAGGTTAAGTGTTGTAAGGTGAGGGCCCACTTGTTCGACCTGGCTACCCGGCTGGCTTAGCCCTGAAATAATCACACAGAAATTGTATTAATTAAAACATTGCTTGGCCTATTTGCTCTAGCCTCTTATTGGCTAACTCTCACATCTTGATTTAACCCATTTCTATTAATCTGTGTATCGCCATGCCATGTGGCTGTGGCTTAGCGGCAAGATCCTAACTGGCGTCTGTCTCAGGTGGAGGATCCATGGCTTCTTTCTGACTCTGTTTTCTTCTTCCCAGCATTCAGTTCTGTTTGTCCCTGCCTACCTAAGTTCTGCCCTATCAAAAGGCCAAGGCAGTTTCTTTATTCATTAACCAATGAAAGAAACATATGAACAGAAAAACCTCCTACACCAGTTAAGGATACCCCAAATCTGTTTCCAACTCTGCTTCACCTCTATCAGTATGTTTCTGTAGAGTCTAGTGGTAGCTGAGAATCCAGGGTCTAGAATCAGGAACAAATCTAGATTCCACCTCCACTGTTTTTTTAAAATTAACTAATCAATTGATGTTTCTTTCTTGATCTGTACCCCAGGCTAACCTTGAGCCTATGATCTCATGACTTCCGGCTCTTGAGTGCTGGCATGAGCCACACCACCATGCCCACTCCCTGACCCCCATGCATTAACTTTGTTACTGAGAGCAAATTCCTTCACCTCTTTTAACCTTCGTGTCTTCATCTGTGAACTGCAGGATAAAACAATACCACCTCACCTCGTTGCTGCATGGGTTGAATAAGGCAGCATAAAATGCCTTGGCCAATTGTCAGCAAAGTCTGGGAGTCCTCATTGTCCTCTCTGTCACCCTCCTCTTTCAATGACACACACTTACCTGGCCTTCCTGGACTCTATTTGAAGGTCCTCCCTCTCTTCTATTTTGTCTTGAGCAGTGCTGACCTCTGTTCACATGTATTAGTCAGGGTTCTCTAGGGTCACAGAACTTATGGAATGAATCTCTCTCAATATCTCACTCCATATATGTGGGAACTGGAATGACTTACAAGCTACATTCCAACAACGGCTAGCTGTGAATGGAAATCTACTAGCTGCTCAGTCCCACGAGGCTGGCTTCTGTATAAGCTGGAATCCCGAAGACTTAGGCTCCGATGCCAGTGAAGGAATGGATGTGCTGACAAGGCCAGGGCAAGCAGGTGAAGAACCAACCCTTCCTTCTTCCATTGTCCTTAGATAGATGCCCAGCAGGAGGTGTGGCCCAGGTTAAAGGTGTGTCTTTCCGCTGGAATTGGAAGGCTACGTCTTCCAGCCTCAAGATCCAGATCACGATTGTACCCTTCATTCCTGGATTTAGTTTGTTCGCCATATAGTCAAGGTGATAACCAAGGAGAGCCATCCCAGGAACTGAGAAGCATCCCCAACTGGTTCACACCCCTTAGAACTCTGGAGGCTAGTCTCCTTTCCATTTTATACCTCACCCAGCATCTATTCCTTCCTCTCCTCTGGCAGGGAGCTCCTGGTGGAGGTGTCAGTGTCCACGGCCCACCAATCATGCTGGTTTATATTTCTCATCCTGGCCCTGGCCACATCACACTTGCTGAAGGGTCTCACAGATGGCCTTTCTAAGTTGCTGTGGCTCCTTCACTGCCTTTCTCTATGTGACTCAGATGGCCATCCGTTTTCCAGGCCAGTCCTTCTGCTGCACGTGAAGGGCTCTGCAACCATGTGAGCATGTTAGTGTTCCACACACCTGTGCAGCTGTCCTGGTCCCCACAAGCCCTACCTGCCCTGAAGGCCTTGGTTCTGCTGCCTCCCGCCTTCCAGCTTTCCTATCAGTACTTTGTGGCCCCACTGCCCACTCAGCACCCAGCACTTTGGTCTCCCCGCTCTCAAAGCCTTGTTCTGAGATCTAAGGTAAATCTCGGGAGGGCTAAGGGATCACGGCCTACATCCAGGTCCCATCCCAGACTGCACATTGGGCCAGTTCCTATTTGTCTTATGATCTCAGGACTGAGCCTATGCCTCTTGGAGGTGTTTAGTTGACAAGAAAGAAGTGCGGCTTACTTTTCCAAACTCAGTACCATTTCTAAGCACTTTTTTAACTGGAAGGAAGGGGCAGTATAGAGCAGGAGGGGCAAAAGAGGGCTGGATACCTTTGGCTAAGATGAAGAGGTGGCTTGGCCACAGGTAGGCGGAGGAAATAGGGGACAAAACAATAGAGTCACTCAAACTGGAATGAACTTCGGGTCATGGTCTGACTTTGTTGAGGTTGGTGATTCAAGTCAATGTTCAAAGCCAAATAGGCCATGACACTACCCTCGGGGATCAACTCAAGTCTATAGTTCAAGGGGTTGGTCACCAACTCCCGGGCTGCTGGACCATGGCCTAGGCCCTGTTTTCTGATGATTCTTACACATCCGTTAGCATGTCTGGGCCCGGAATGAAGCATCCAGCTGCGACGGCTTCCTACAGATTCCATGGTGTTTTGTTTGAGGGAAGAATGAATCCAGGGCTTCTTATGGTCTCTCCTTGCTCTGTCAGCCACAAAATAAATTAGACGGGTCAAACGTTGTAGATTTAATCTCACTGTGAACTGAAAACATAGTAGCGCTCCTTGCCATCCGAGAATCTGCGAGCGCTTGGTGACCCCCAGATGAACCGGAGGGGCCGGGGCAGCAGGCAGGTGCAGCTGGAGCCTACTCAATGTGACATTCACCTCGGTCCTTTGTGCCCTTCTGAGAACTGCTGCTCAGTGTTTGGAACCGAATACTCCAGGGCTTTCCCTGCGGCTCACAATTACCTGTACGGGGTAGAAAAAAAAAAAGGAAAAATTGAGAGAAATGAGGAGGGAAAAGGAAGAGGAAGAGGAGGAGGAGGGCACAACAGGGAAGGGTTTGAATTCCTCAGTGGAGTGGAGGCGGCCATGATGGTTCCCGTTAAAGTCAGAGGTTACCACAGGAACCAGAAGGAGAGAAAGGAGCGAGAAACAGTGGTGGAAGGAAGTTAGGTATTTTCTGCTTCCTGGCAACAGGGAAAACTACATGCTTGGCTGGCTGACTGGTTTGGAAGGCAGGGAGGAGGGAGAGGGGCCGCAGATGTAGAGAGTTGTGGAGTGGCCTTGGCTTTGTGTACTGAGACCTAGAGAATCTGATAGATCTGGGCATCTGTTATTGCAAATATTCCAGAGGGGGTTAGCCATGGTCACTTGGTCCCCAACAGGTACCACTAGCATCCAGAGGCTCTTGCTATGGGACAGAGCGGAAAGCGTCCTTTCATGGCCAACAGCCAGTCTTCAAAGTATCCTTTGGAAGATGCCCACCTGAGGTTTCCTGGGCACAGCATCAGATGGGGCCAGCCTCTGGAAAAGACACTGAGGCATTTAGAACACAGGCCAGAGCTGGACTATGACTGGCTTTGATTCTGGCCCCAGGACATTCCAGATTGTTAGGGTCTGAGGCTATTGAGAAAGAAGGAATTTCAGGACTTAGGGATGTAGACTTCATGGAAAGCCAGGTTACCCCAGTGGCTCTGGTCCCACCAGTTAGAAAACAGTATAGTTAACAGCTTACACCTGAGGCGAGGTCCCTGTCTGAAACACAACCCTCAGTGGGGGAGGAGTACAGGTAGCAGGGCTTTCCTGTTCAGCGCCTCCTAGAGATGGCAACCTATGAAGTCATGCTCAAGCTTAATGGGATTTCCATCAAGGATAAATAGAGGGCTTTCTGGTATCCAGCACCATATAGCCCCACAGTTACCTATCCAGGGAGAAGAGGGTAAGGGTGGAGTCTAGGGCAGGAGGAGATGCTCTCCGTGAATGGGAATGAAGGGGGTTGGGCTTGGGGGACCCTAGGGCTACTTGAGCATTCTCTATCCTCCGTAAACCTCATGGAGTAATTATGATAACCATGGAAGATGCTGGCTAACCCATCAAACCAGCCACTCCTTTCACCAAGGCGTTCTTCCCAACCAGAGGCAGTCAAGGAAGCCTGAGTGCTGGGCATGAGAGACTGGGGCTCCAAGTCCCTTAGCATCACCTCAGTCCATACACCACTAACCACCTTGGCTCAGATACTATGAAGCCACTATCACCTTTGATGGTCATTTCTTCTTGACTCTGGCCCCTGACGGTCTACTCCAAGCTTCAGGGAAAGAGTCATTTTGGGGTACCCACTGACCTGTCTATAAGCAGTTGGTTGAAAATGATCCCAGGATCTTGTAGACAGAGTCTCCATAATTTATTGTCTTCACCATTTCCACACCTTCCCCATACCCACTGGAGAACAGTGGAAGCCTTGACTCTATGACGTCTGAAGCTTCCCTGGCCACAGGGAACATTGGTGTGAAGTAGAATTTGACCTGCCCTATCATGGAGATTTGGAAGCCTTGCTCTAGAGAGCTAGGGTGGTGTGTGTGTGTGTGTGTGTGTGTGTGTGTGTGTGTGTGTGTGTAGCCATCTTCATGGAGGAACTGGGAGAGACATGAATGCGCCGGGCGAAGACACGTACATGGTGGGTGGGGGTTCATGTACAGGAAGGAAGGGTACAGCATGGTGGTAGGTGTGCTCGTAGAACCTCTGCTGCTGTACCTGAAGGACAACTACTGCGTGGAGCGAGGTCCAGGTGGCACTCTTCGGCTGAAGTTTAAAGACAGTGGCACGGAAGGAGTCCTGTGGGAAACGGGGAAAGAGGAACCAAGGCAGTCTGGTGCAGTGGTTTCAGATTCAAGGCTAGAAATTGCCTCTCTTCATCTCATTGACAGCAAGAGTACTACCTGAGATTTGAGGCTAGCTAGTATTCTATTTATTTTTTTAAAAATGTTTTGGTTATGATATCAGTTTCTTCCTTCTGTTTGTTCCTTCCAAACCCTTCCACCTTTCTTGTTCTCTTTCAAATTCATGGCTTCATTTTACTTTAATTGGTGTGTGTGTGTGTGTGTGTGTGTGTGTGTGTGTGTGTGTGTGTGTGGTCCTAAATATATAAATACACCTTGCTCAGTCTGTATAATGCTACTTGTATGTGTACATTTTCAGGGCCAACCATTTGGCACTGAGTAACCAATCAGCATGCACTTCCCTGGGAAAGACTATTTCTCCTGCTCTCAGCATCCTTAGCTGCTTATAGTTCTTTGTCTATGGTTGAGGGATCTCCACCTTCCACATTAACATGCTTGTTGGTGCTGTCCTATTCAGGTCATGCTTAGGTATCCATGCTGATGAGACATCAAATGTGTAGGCTTGTTGTAGTATGAAAAATTTCCACACTAGCCCAGAATGGAGTATAATACAAGTTTATTTATTAGGGATTAAACTCACAGAAAGAGTAGTGATCCACAGTCCTCTGTGGGCATGGGGAACTGGAACCAAATCCAGCAGCCAAGGGTCTTGCACACACTTATTTTTCCTGCACACATATAGTGTATGAGATCATGTCCAAAGTGGGCTAGTATCTTAAAGGCTATTGGTTGAAAAAGTTTCTGTAGTACCTCCCCTTTTTGTCTAAATATGATAGTTCTAAGCCTAATATAAAACTATATACAATAAGGATAAATATCAAGTGTAAAAATTAGAATTACAAGCAGCATGAACAACATCAAGCAAGAAACATATGCTAAATGTTTCAATAGTTATCCTATCTTATATTAGAAATGGCTTGGCTAAGTCGTGAGAGGAAACTAACTACAGCTATCTAGTCTTCAACCCCATCAAAGATCTGGGAAGGGAAATAATATTACTTGAGTAAAGGGGAAGTGCAATCAAGCAACTTCTGAAAGGTGCAAGGAATGACAAAGACAACTGGCCAGCTGGGCAATCACCCAAAGTTTCATTTGCATTGTTGGAGCAACCAACTTTGGCTAAGGCCTAGAGTAACTGACAGATCATTTTTAGAGGCAGGAAAATTTTAAAAACTGTCCTACCCTGTCTTGGCAAGGTTTGGCAGTCTTTTTGCTTGTATCCTACATGCTCAATCTGGACACCGTGCATTTTGTCAGTGGTCAAGGCAGGGATAATTCTCTGCCCAAAGTTCAGTTTTGCCAAGAAGGAAACAAGCTCCAACTGGAGTGTCTTTGGTGCCCAATAATTTTTTTTTGGAATAGATTGGTGCTTCCAGGAGCAATTGTGTCTCACATAAACAGAATCCTAAGTTATTTACATGCCATAGTTTATAGTTCTTTGAAGTAGCTGAAGGTTACCTATCTATGCAGAATACAATCTGTATGCATCTAAAGAGCCTGGTTAGTCTAACTATAAGTGTTATGACAAACATGAACGATTACTGACCTATAATACTTAACACCTATATAGCTTAAAGACTAAGGCTTCATGTTAAAATATTAAACAATCTTTAAACAAATGTGTAGCAAATGAGGACAATGATCTCAAAATGTAAACAATGTAAAAGTATCTTGATCAGAGGTAGAAATGTACAGTGCAATATGATAAACATATCCTAAAATTGCATCAATATACAAAATATCTTAAGCCAAGGTAGAAACATGCATGCATACAATATGACAAAATAACTTTGCATAGGTACACAAATATCATAAACAGAAATAGGAACATATTTAATATAACAAATATAATTTGAAATTGTATCAATATTTAAAAATCTATATCAACATAAATTGTCTCTAAATAATAGCTCACAAGTATTCTCACTATTACTCAACTATTATTATTAGTGTGAGTAAGCTCACACTAATCTACCTATTATCCCATCCACTATTACTCACTATTATTATTAGTGTGAGTAAGCTCACACTTATCTACCTATTATCCCATCCAAACCCTCCTTCTTTTTTTTTTCCAAAAGAGAAATCCCTGGGCCTACTTAATTTTCACCCCTAACCCTATACCATTTAGAGCCAACCCCTAATATATGTCCCTAACCCTGAGGACAAACTTTGTTGGGAGAGGGGACATCATTTCCTAGAATTACTTCCAGCTGTCATGGGGCAATGTTATTTCTATGGGATCCTGTGAAAGCTAAAATAATGGTTAAGTTTTAAGATTACTGTCTGGTACAGTTGCAGATAGTGTATGAGTAGTTGGTTGAATTTTTCTGAAGTTTTTATTTGAAGTTCTGACCAGAATGTTGTAAGAAGATGCACTATCTCAGCTAACCAATTGGAATCATCTTGAGCAGTTTATAATCCCAAACTGACCTTAAAGTAGTGCTATCAGCATTATGACGTCTTACCAACCAGGCAGAATCGTTTTTATGGGGCCCCGTCTTCTTCCTGGAAACTTCAAAGATTATTGCAGGAAAATGTATTGTTCGTTGTGGAAAACTTAAACATTATTCATATAGACATATATTCAATGAAAGGTACCATAGAAACAAAAATAGGTATGGGGAGAAATAAATTTTTTCCTAAATTGTTTCTTAGGTTCTCTGGCATTTCTGGAAGACACAATCTCACAGCAAACCTCTTGTTCCTCTGGCTCTTACAACCCTCACCCCCCGCACCTTCTAAGATGATCCTTGAACTTTAGTTGCAGGAGTTGTGGTGTAGATGTATTTATTGGGACTGGGTTCCACAACTCTCCATTTTGACAGTGTGTGTGTGTGTGTGTGTGTGTGTGTGTGTGTTTGTGTGTGTGTGTTGTAATGGTTGTCATTACAAAAGAGAATTTTTCTTGATGAGGAGTGAGAACTATACTCATGTGTGGGTAGAAGGAAATGCTTGGAATGCCTCTTCGCTCCCACAAAGGCTGCGTTATTTGGGAGGAAAGCACGGGCCTGGTGTGGCTGCCCAGGTTCAGAAGTTGGCCTGGCCTGATCTTGGTTATTCTCCTATTGTCAAATGTGATGGAAAGCTGGAATGTGCAGTTTTGATGAGCGGGTTGTTATAGACCCAAATGCCCGTGGAAGCTGGACTTTTTAATTTAAAAGTTAAAAATAAAGTCTTACAGTACTGGCAATTAAGAGCATCTCACGCTAGACAAGAGCTCTGTCTCTGAGCTCCATCCCGAGCCCTCAGATGCAGACTTTGGGGGCTATTTAAGAGGGGCTGGAGCCTCCCTATCATGCCCAGCTCCCACTGGCCATTTAACAAAGAGCCACTTGTCAGAAATTCCTCCAGTGGCCACTGTTGACATTGCTGTCTCTGTGTGCTAAGTCCCTGTCCCTGATATGCGCGACAGTTTAAAACATGCCTAGAAATGCTGCTGTCAACTCTTCCTTTTGAGACCAGTCCTCTGGTACCTGATTAAGCAGGGCTGGTCGTGAGGCCATTTCTTTCTGGGTGACACTCAGTAAGTGGCAGGTGATCCTTCTGCTAATCCCCTTGCTGCCCCGAGAGGCTCATGGTAACAGATATCCCTGTGAATGCCAAAGAATCTGATTGAGTTACCTGCGGAGGCTGGGCCTTCTTCCTGCTCCTTCCCAAATGGAATGTATTCAGATAAAGGCGCCTTGACACAGGCCTCCGTCTCTGGAGAGGTTGCTGTGCAAAGGAAATGGGATTTCCCCTAAGCTGTGGCGATATTACTTTTTGATTTTCTCTGAAGCATTTCACCAAATGTGGCTGCCCGTATGGGGGCTGCCACACACCTGCTCTGACGATGGGCTGGGGGTGGGGCAGGGAGCATCCTGGGGCTTGCCTGCTTCCTATTTTAGTTATGGCCTTTGATTCTAGGGCCAGAATAGCCTTGAGTCCTGGGAAATTTCGCTGTCAAAATTCTTCTTTTTCCCACCAGGATTAAGGACGGTGCGTGGCCGGCAGGGTCACCTCGTTTCAGTACATCTGTGGCGACTGGGAAACCAAATGGTTAGATTCATCTGTGAGCTTGTCCCTAGATTCAGACCCCTTCCACTGGGTTCACAGAAGGCAGCCTTGTAGAGTGGGAAGGGGTGGGGTCCCCGAGCCCTGACTGTTGGGCTTAGAATGTCTCTCCTACTCTGCAGGTGACATTCCCCTGGCCCCTTCTGTAGGCTCTTCTGTAAAAGAGTTAAAGGTTAAAAACCACTCAGGTTTAACATGGGATTTATTTACTTATTTTTTTGCAAATAAAAATATAAGATGCCTAGTTAAACCTGACTCTCCGATGTACAAATAAGAAATTTTGGCATAAGTATGTTCATTCTATCATTTGGAATACATTTGTACTGAATAAATGGCCTGCTTCTTATCTGAAACCCAAGAAGTATCTAAATCTAGATTTTGATGTTGTTCTTCTTATTTTATCATTTGAGTTCTATAATTTTAATTAGCTTAATAGCAAGATTCCTTCTGGCAATTTTGTATACATTTAGCTTTGGTTGACCCTCCCCTATTCCTTCTCCTCTCTTCCATCCCCCAATTCCTGCTTAAACCTTCCCACTTTTAATTTTGTTTGAAATGGGGTCTCAACAGGTAGCCCAGGCTGGCCCTAAACTCAAGATCCTCTTGCCTCAGTCTCTCAAGTGCTAAGATTACTGACATGCTCTATGCCATTCCTGGCCAGAATCCATACTTTGAGAGATGTAGTTTGGGCTTTGATGTCAATGGCTGTTGACAACCACAAACAGGTCAGAATGGAATATCTAGACAGTGCTAGACAGTTATCCTGCTTGACTTACATTTATGCCCAAACCCATAGTGGAATCTCCAGAGTTATGTCAATGCTTGGTGGAGATTGGATGAATGAATGCAAAATGAAGTGATCTCTGGCGCAGTGCACATAGCTCCTTTTACATCCTACATTTGAACCTTCTTGTACAACAGGCTCCAGCAAAACAGCGCTACCGGTTCTTCCCAACACAAACCCCATCAATTTCAGAACACTCTGCCTTAGTCCAGTATCCCTGCTTCCCTCAGATGTCCACATCCCTCACACAGAGGCAGCACTACCCAGTGGGCAGACTCCTGAGCTTTGGAGCCAGATGGCCAGGGGTTGGTTTGTACTGTCTGCTTTAGTTCTGACAGCTGGTGGTGACAGTGAAATCTAGTAAGGAAGACCTCCGTGTAAAATAAGACTATACATGATGCTCACTTGGTGTCTTGAAGGGGCACACTTGTGGTGGAAGAATGTGCAGAAGCCAACAGATGACACCAAAACCCCAGCTCTATCCTCTCATAGCTACAACCCTCCAGAACCTTCCATTCCCTTACATTCCAAAAAGATGTAAGGATACTTCCTCTCAGGAATGATGAAGGATGGCACATGGCATAAATCTACCTCTTGAGTTTTATGGTTACCAGGCCCATGGGTGTCTGTTTACTGAGTTTTAACTGTTGTTTGCTTAACAACCACTGTGCCTGAGCATAGACAAGAAGCTGGGTCTGTGACTCAGTGTCCTGAGTCCGTTGTCAAAGGAGCATATGGGAAACCCCATCCAACATCCTGCAAAAAACACAAGGTCCGGTCCGATGGAACAGTGGAAGGAGGGGGTTCTGTTTCCACCAAACGGTCACTTCCCAGGTCCCTGTAGGTACTGTGCAGGAGAGCCTGGAGTGGGGATGGTGGCAGGTGCCCCTCCCTGCTCTTCTCCCATGGCTCGACCTGATATATGGTGAGTGCATTTTCTGCCCCACCAGCTTCTCACCCCAAAGAATAAAGGTCATTCTGAGCTTCAGCAGTTTGAGCTAGTAAAGATTTTTATAAAAACTCACTGTCTTGATTTGTGTTCAAGTACTTTAAAGTTCACATATTTCTTGTTTGAACTTTGCTGGCTGGAGTCATTTCATCTGCAATCAGCCTGGATTGGTTCTGCTTTTCCAGAGCCCATCAATTACAGAGGACTGGACTGCAGCACTCGCCATCCGTTCAGAGGCTTCGCCCCAGGCGAGCCGATTTATCTGACATTTAATAAGGAGTTTTAGATTTTGCGGCTTATCAGAAGAGATGCATGAGAGCCAGTGAATCCCAAATCAGGGGCCTGCTCCTGATGCTCTTTCCCTTCTGTACGGCTCTGTCAAGCATCCTGCATCCTGACTCTGATAGCGATGGCTTTCTTCCTCCTTTCTCTTCCCTGCTTGAGCTGTCCTGAGCCATCTTCGTTTTTCTTAAATTATTTTAGGGCTAGTGTCCTGAAGTCATTTTCATGTTTAAAGACTAACTGTGTGTGTGTGTGTGTGTGTGTGTGTGTGTATGTGTGTGTGTGTTTGTGTGTGTGTGTGAGAGAGAGAGAGAAAGCCTGAGAGCAAGGTGTGTGTGTGTTTGTGTGTGTGTGAGAGAGAGAAAAAGCCTGAGAGCAAGGTGTGTGTGTGTGTGTGTGTGTGTGTGTGTGTAGAGTCAATCTCAGGTGTCATTTCTCGGGTGCCATCCACCTTGTTTGTGAGAAAGGGTCTCTCACTAACCTGGAACTCTCCAATTACACTAGGCTGGCTGGATCCCAGAGATCCACCTGTCTCTGACTCCCCAGCATTGAAATTACAAGTGTATGTCACCTCACTTGACTTTTTTACATGTATGTCGGGGGTGGGGAGGAACTCAGGTCTTCATGCCTGTGCAGTCAGCCCTTTAGTAACTGAGTCATCTCCTCAGTCCCAAGATCAAGCTTTGGTTTAAACAACAGTGCTCAGGAATTACACGTGGGCAGTGGGCTCAAGGCAAAGGAAAGCATTCCCCAATAGGCAATGACCATGGTTCTGTCCTTAGGGACCACCCTGGGTACCCGAAGAACAGAGTAGCTACATAAGGCCAGTAGCTACTTAGAGCACTGGGCTGGGCCGAATGCTCCAGTAGAAGCATTGCCATGGTTTGAATGTGAACTGTGTATGAATTCTTGGTTTTTGGTCCATACTGCCTGGGGAGACTGAAACAAAAAGAAGTAGGGTCTAATTGGAGGAAGTGAATGACCAGGAAGTGGGCCTTAAAGTTTTATAGTTTGCCTGACTTCCTGTCCCCTATGTTTCCTGATTGGTAGAGAGGTGAGCAAGCAGCCTCTCAGTCCTGTAGTCAAAGCCGCAAGCTGCTCCTGTCACTCCTTCTTCCCCACCATGGACCATGCCTTCAGATCATGGGCCAAAATCAGTTCTTCTTCTTCTCCCTAGTCACTCTTGTCAGGTAGGTGTTCACTCACTGCGATGTCCCTAATAGAGGGACCGAGGACACATAATGAAGACACGGGGCAGTGACTGTCCTAGCCTACATCTTTTTGGCTACAGCTCAGGCAATTGGCAGACATCCACACATCTGACTGCAGTGGGCCATGATCTTTGACGCAAGTGTCTTCTGGGTTGCCTTTAATCTTGAACTAACACACCGACGAGTTTGTGTCTCCCTTATAGGATCGCTTCCGTTTTCATGGGCACATTTTGTATGTTTAACTTGGCTGCCCAAGGTTTCCACCACACATGCTTCCTGGGGGAAATGTTTCCTAGATATAAGAATATTGGTTTATTGCAAAATTACTGCTTTGGTCATTCAGGGCATTTGGGCTAAAAGAAAAAGGAGTGAATTCTTTGTGGTCCCCACCACATGATTTCTACGTTTTTGTGTATGGAGCCCTAGAGGTGCCTCCAGAGCTGCGGTCATTGTCTTCTTCTTCTCCAGATGTGTTCCTGTGATGCAGGGAGGTGGTTAGAGGCTGAGATCTCAGCCCTGTCCCTGAAGCTCTCCTTGGTGGTGTTGAGCTAAGCCTGAGAATTCTGAGCTTATAGTCCTTCAGCATGTTAAATTTGGAGTGCCAGGTTCTACATCGTGTACCCAACAGCATCTCTTTTCCTACCCTGAGCTCTGTGTTCTCACTTGGTATTCACGGACTTCTCTATTTACACTAAAGCTTGATCTTGGGACCAGGGAGATAGTTTGGTTGGTAAAGTGTTTACTGAGCAAGCACAAGGACCCAAGTTCAGATCCCAAGCACTCACATAAAAAAGACCAGTGAGGTGATATGGCTTCATCCAAGGTTGGTGCAGACCCCTGTGGGGACCGCCCCATGGAGCATCAAATCTGTAGACAAAGCTGCTGCCTATACAAGCCTCATGGATGACTCCAGACACACCGCACCAGCAATCCAAGGGTGAGCTCTTGCCTTCCTTCTGTACCTCCTTTCCCTGGGTCCTCTACCTGAGTAAGCAGCCAGCACTTGTGACAGGTGCCTTCTTCTCTCTCTTTCACATCTCATCAACTATTAAATCTCGAGATTCCATCGCAAAAGAACCCAGACTAAAATCAATGGATCTGTTCAGCTCTGTCCCCAGCACCACAGGCTGTATCTTCTCTCCCCTCAGCTGGTCTTGCTGCCCCAGTTCTTACTGGACTTAATCAATGGTCTACACTGGCAATGGGAATTCTTTTTCTAAATGGTCAGTTTGATCTTGCCATTTGTCAGATTAAGAGTGCTAAGTGGCTGCTGGCGTGCTTGGGGCAGAGCAGCTCCTCTCCATCATGCCCAGGGTCTTGCTCCCTCTCCATTTGTTGCCTCTTCGCTCTCCTCCCACACCATGCTTTGTCCACACTTGCTTTTCCTCCGTTCCCAATATGGGTACTTTAGACCCCTCCTTATACCTCAGAACACTGACGATGCCCACACCTCTTTGCTTAGCAACCCCAGGGGCTCCGTCGCGGCATGGTATTCCTCCCCTCCCCTACCTCACGTCCGTCTCAATAGTTCTCTTTCATGTCCCCAAGCTGCCTCTTCTGCCTTTAATATAGTAGCTATCCCCTTTGGGAGAATGGCCCCATCATCTGGCTGTTTGTTCCTCTCTGGATGTTGCTATAAAGCCAGTCAGGTGCTCATTTCTGCCCTTAGCATCTACCGCTGGCCCTGGCATGTGAGCCAAATTGTTGGAAATTGATTTTTGACAAAGTCTTTTTACCCCCACAATGACCATTTCAATGGTTCAAACTCATTGTAGTCAAATGAAGATGGACAGTCTTTCTTGGTTTTGATTAGAGCATCTTTGATGGCCAGCAAAGGCAAAGTCTGGCCCAGAGCTTTGAAACGTCAAGGTTAACAAGATGGATGAGGGTCCCCAGGATAGGCATCAAAGACCAACAGGAATACGTTAGGATCAGAACACAGCACCACAAGGAAAAGGCCCCCATTCCTTTGCTTTGAGTTCCACAGCTGAGTAGCAAGGGAAGACACCCTTGAAGACAGGAAGCGGGTGGGAGTGGGTTCGTTGGAGGAGGATCTCAAAGATGACTCAGTTACACGGATTAAACATTCAAGCAACAGGTTTTGCTTTCTCAGATTGTTTTGTGTGTGTGTGTGTGGGGGGGTGTATTTGTGGAAGTATATTTCCTTTGATAAGATATGATTTGTAAATAAATACTTTAGATTTTCAAAACTAAACACTCTGAGTGACCATATAGGTCCCTGGGAGACTTGCAGGACTCTGAAGGTGAGTTAGCAATTGTCTGACTTCTGACACCTTTCTTGCCTGTTCCTTTTGCAAGGAGCCACTGATGCAGTTTCTATTGGCGGGAAGTTAGTGGGAGACTGCCATCTACAGAGCCAGGACCTACTTACACACTGCTTGAGGACTGCAGCTGCGGGGTGGGGGGGCGGTGGTCTGAGTTTCTTGGAAGTCTTCTGTATTCACCTCCCAGGCCCATTGCTGTTGTTTGGCTTGTTTTGCAGAGGAGTTGAAAGGGTTTACCATAAGAAAGACCATGGGAGGCAGAGGCAAGGGAATCTCTAATGCCAATCTGGTCCAAAGAGTGAATTTCTGGACAGCCCAGGGGTATACAGAGAAACCCTGTCTCAAACAGAAAGACCAAAGGATCTTCTTTAATGGTCTTCCCTAGGCCTTGGGGGAAGATCCAGCTTGCCCTTTTGCAGATGAAGAATGGGGACCCTCCTATGTCAGAAGCCTTGCTATAAGGTACTACTCAGGGCCTCAGGGTGACATTGAGGCACTCTCTGGGGCTGAATGACTGTGCCACCTTTAGGTGTGCTGGTCTTTTATGTGTGTGCTATCTATAGAATCCAGACCTTTTACATTTGATGCGCACATCCACCACTCAGCTGCGCTCCAACTCCATCCTTCACCTGATGCAGGAAGACAAGGCCCTCAGCAGAGGGGTGCAGAGGTCTCCACAAGCAAAAATGTGAATCTGGCTCGAGGTTGATCCCCAGAGTGCAGAGCCCCACTATCCTGTAACCCATTTCCCCTCAAAATTTCCTTTTTTTTTTTTTTTACAACGGAGACCCAAACCAGTCCTTTAAGCACAAATAAAGATACTGATTGACTAATTACATAAGCAGGGCTGTGGAAGGAGAAGGACTTGGGGTTTGGGTTGTTTTCATGAACTATCTGTTTTTAACAGTAATATGAAAACAGCAGTAAAATTCTCCACCTCTGACTCAGGAAATAAAGGGCGGGAGGAGGAAGGTTGTATGCAATTTCACCAATTGTTGTATGCATGCTATCGAGGCGAAGGGTGTTGGGTGCCTTCAAGCACTAAACTGCATGTCCAGCCTAAGCTGAAAATGCTTCTGCCTCCTGCGCCCAGGTGCCAGGCCCATTGACAAAGGCCCGCTTGTTCCCTCAACTTTGTGCCCTGATGATATTCGCAGAGGGGCTTCCAGGGCATCCGTCACCTGCAGCTTGCCTAAGAATGACCAGGCAGGTGCTGGTGCCCCGTCATTCATGCATTCTATCTCTCAACCATTTCTTTCCCCACCCGAAAGGTGATCCAAGATGAAGCCCGCTAAAGTGGGAAGGACATTGACACCCAAAGCTGTAAGTCCCCGCGGATAGCACTAGGCTGGCCCATACTAATCATGGCTCTCCTGTATTTGGGACCCTCTAAAGGCAGAGACCATCTTTGCTCAGAAGACTGTCCTGCCTCGTCCTAGGTGGGATTGGCTGCCTCTTTCTAGGATACCCAACTCCCAAGCCCTGTGCCCCCATCTTGGTTCACATGGTCCCGTCCTCCAGCACCAGGACTGCACAGCCCTCTTTCGCACCACCTGTCTCTTATGGAAAGGGATCCTGTGCTCAGCTTTTGTTCTCGAGGTAGCGCTGGGAGCCTGCAGTGCAGTTAAACACCCATGAGCATTCAATAACTAAAGATGAAGGGATGTGGTAGCACACCCTCTGCTCCCAAGGGCCTTTCTAAGTAGAGACCCTTGTACCCATATTTAACTTTTGACAGCTGAAGTTAGGGTCACCAGCTCCTGTGAGAGATGGAAATCATGTATTCTAGTCATTGTCGCTGGAAAGTCTCTTGTCCTGGTTACTGAAGTTCACCAAAGGAAGTCCAAAGCAACCAAAGCTATCAGATTTAAAAAAAAAAAAAAAAAAAAAAAAAAAAAAAAAAAAAAAAAAAAAAAAAAACGTTCTAATAAAACTTTAGTCGCACCCCAGGCAGAAAGTATATTTAGTCTACTGGCTATAATTCTCTGGCTAAGGGTTTGCAACACAGCCCCTTGTTGTCACTGGTAGGTTTCCTTGCTGGAACTCAAGGACGAGCACATGGATGCCCAGTGCTTGACTTTTTCTCTCTTTTGCATGGGAAAGACCTCAGAATCTCCCCAACTTGTGACCAACATTTCTAGTATATTTTGTGGTCTGCCCCCAGATTACTTTCCCAGGTTCTTTAAGAAAGCATTTACCGGGGCTGGAGAGATGGCTCAGAGGTTAAGAGCACTGGCTGCTCTTCCAGAGGTCCTGAGTTCAATTCCCAGCAACCACATGGTGGCTCACAACCATCTGTAGTGAGATCTGGTGCCCTCTTCTGGCCTGTAAGTATACGTGCAAGCAGAACACTGTATATGTAATAATTAAATAAATCTTAAAAAAAAGAAAGCATTTACCTAGTCTTTTATTAGAACAGTAACGATGCCTATTCCTCTGTATCAGGAACTGTCTGGATACCCAGAGATCTCATGAAGTCACTTTCCGAGGGTTTCTGTCGTACCTTCCCCGCCCCAGCACTGATTTCAATTTTTAAAACATCCACAATGAGAAGAAATGTAAGAAATCCGGAGCTGAAGGTATAAAGATGAGCACAGGGCTGGAGAGATGGCTCAGAGGTTAAGAACACTGTCTCTCCTTCCAGAGGTCCTGAGTTCAATTCCCAGCAACCACATGGTAGCTCACAACCATCTGTAATGAGATCTAGTGCCCTCTTCTGGCCGCAGACATACGCGCAGGCAGAACATTGTATACATAATAAATAAATAAATCTTTATTAAAAAAAAGATGAGCATAGAGCGGTAGGGATCAGTCATGGAGGCTTTTCTTTCATTTGTGCTGCGTGTGTATGTCACTGCTGCTTTGTGTTGTGACTGTACCCAGGGCTTCATGGAAGCTAGACAAGAG
Organism: Arvicola amphibius; assembly: GCF_903992535.2. NCBI lineage: Eukaryota > Metazoa > Chordata > Mammalia > Rodentia > Cricetidae > Arvicola > Arvicola amphibius. The sequence goes on from NC_052047.1 coordinate 133,952,890, forward strand.
CTTTACCATTGGGCTCCACACAGATACAGCGAAGGATGAGTAACCTGTACTCTGGGTGGGACATACCTCTAGTCTATTCTGTGAGAAGAAGGGAGGGGTGACTGGAAGGAAAGTTGGGACGTAGAATCCTCTAGACACTCACTTTTTGTTAACTACTGTCTACTGCACAGACTGGTAGACTACACAGTTCAGGGATAGATTAGCCTTGCTGATCCCTGCCATGTGCTTGGCATTGTTCTGATCCCTGGCATTTGTACTATAATCTTTTCATGCTCGAGAAGTCATTGTCAATGCTCCCATTCCACAGACACTGAGAGAGTATGAACAGGTTGTCTATCTATCTTCCCGGAAGCCAGTAAGTCCAAGTTCTGTCTACCTTGCAAAGACCCCCCAGCTCTTCTCTCTTGTATAAAAACATGTTAAAGGAACTTCTATGCTTCCATTGTTCCTGGGTCTGTTCTTTGACAGGGAGACAGGATGCCTGAATGTCACAAGCAGCAACAGTGATACTTGGAGTGAACAATCCCATTAATGAATTTCCCATATCTGTGATGAGCTGGGACTAACATCTGCTGTCTTACACATATTCAAATCCACTTTGCTTTTCCCAGTGTTGAGTTTGAGTCTTGATAAGGAAGAGGTCATCTACACAGGAGTTCATGGAGTGTGTTAGCCACTCCTTGACTTTCTTAAAAGCAGTGCTTTTGTCCCCCTGGGATCACTCCCCTATCCTCTAGGCAACACAGCCAGTACTCACACTTAAAGTAGACAAGGCAGGTAACAGCTCCCTTTCATTCACAAACTGTCTTTCTGCCTCTTGACCCCAAGTTTGGTCCCTCAAGTCTTCATTAATCTCCTTGAGCATGTTGCTACTCTTGGCACCCCTTCACTGCCCATCTTCAGATGCACAGGTTGGAGGTAGGAGACCTGAAGGAACTGGCCAGCTATCTGATGACTCGGGTGTCTTAACTGTTTCTCTCTGAAAACCCTTGTCTGTACTCAGTCACAAGATGTCCAAGGAAAACCTCTAGACATCGGCCCATCTTCTGTGCAGATTCTGCCCCCTTCCCATTCCTTCTCACTTGCTTGTAAGTACTTGTTTCTGAAAGGACCATCTTGCCCTCTCAGATGGTCTACCTGCCTCTTTTCGCTTTGTCTTTTGCTGCCGCGGTCTCTGTCACTGCCTCAGATTTCTTTTTACTTCTCCTTTTCATTTTCATCTTTCTTCCTCTTAGGCTGGCTTTCCAAAGCCCCAGCACAATGCTTATAACACGAATCCTTCGACAAAGGAGCCTCCACCTGCCCTGTCCCTCTCCTCTTGCTCCTGACTCTTACCTCATGGCCACTCGGATGATTTTCATCTGCAGAGATTGCTCAATCTCCCTGCTGCCTGTCGGCCAGGGCTTAGAGAAACAAGTCCAATTCTTTATGTCCTGTGTTGGATTTAATGCCAAAGTGCCACACATTGCTCCGTGCATTAACTTTACAGCACTGTCCTCTCGAAAACTAAGACAAATGGGCAGGCTTCATCTGTTTTATGGAAACCCAGTCACTGTACAAGAAGAACTGGCTTTTTAAGCGCTGCTTAAACCTTGCATAAATTATCCTCTGCTTTTGCTACCAAAGGCCTTCTAAGGACATGCCACTGAACGGTCCCTGCTGACCCCTCCTGTGTTCACTGGCTTGTGCTGATGACAGGGCTGGGCCAGGTAGGCCCTGCATCACCTTGGCTTTAACAAGCTATTTAACAATGACTTCAGTTGGGCACAGTGGCTTCAGTAAGTCTGCGGTCCTAGTCCTCGGGAGGTTGAAACATGAGGGAGTACCACAAGTTCGAGGCCAACTTCAGCTACAGAGAGAGTTCTAGGTCAGTCTGGGCAACAGAGTAAGAACCTACCTCTAAAAAGAAAACCAAAACCAATTCATAACAACAGCAAGATACATTTTCCTGTTAACCTTCTGAGTCACACGTTCAATAAATAACTCCATGAACAGGAAACATTTTTGCATTTGTGCATTGGTGATCTTCCTTCTACAGTTTTGCAATTTCAGATTTGGCAAGGTACCCTTGGAGCCCTTCAAATGCCTACACTGATTGAGCACACACACAAAGGCGTGCACACACACAGACACATGCACACACATACGTGCACACACATGCATATACATACACATACACAGGCATGTACATATATACAATTACTGATTTAAATATGACTAACCTCTTATAGGAATTACTGTGTCAACATGGTTGTGTAATTCATATATTTGTCACTTGAATCCTTGCCCTCCATCCAGATGTGGTTTTGTAGCAGTAAAGTCCTGTACCTCTACTGTTGGTGCTGCCTTGATTTCAACAGCAGTACCAGAATCACAGTGGCTCTCTAGAACACACAGAAAGAACTAGAATGAAGGAAGGCCTCCCCTGGGCCTCAGTGGACACTCCTCTGAAACACTGTCAGAGGGCGGTTGGGGCCTGGACCTGTGTCTTAACAGTCCCCCACCTGTGGTGCCCACTTGGCACCTAGAGGAAAGATCAAGAGTGAGAAGCACAGTGTGGGGGCCACACCCCTCCAAGTGTCACCTCCCAGCTCGTTCCTGATATGCTGACTCTTTCAGGAAGTCACCAGCCGGACCAGGATGTGGAGACTATGGGTCTCCACTGCGGTTCCCCATGGTGGTTCCACTCTCATTCAGTCCCAAAGGGATGAGCACTGTGCCCTGGAATTACCACTACAGCCAGCTAAGGTTCAGGCTTCCCGCAGCTCCCTGACCACACAGGACTTGGGACCTCTGTCTTGTCTCACCCTGGCAGGTATGTTTCTGTAAGGGCTAGTGAGTCCCAGACCTAGGCTTGTCCAGGGGCTGGGGACCCAGATACTCAGAGCAGCATGACTGATACCCAGCACACGGCCAAGACGGAGGGAGGGCACCTAGGGTTCACCAGATGGCCCTCAGAAGTCTCTGGGATGTTCTCCCAGAATCGTCTCATGGCCTGGATCTTCGCCTCAAGAAAGGAAAAAAAGCGACCGTTCCACCCAGAGATCAAACAGTGGAGGGAGCTGATCAAAAGCGTCTCATTTTCACATTGCAATCCTTGGAGTGTGGATTTCTCTTCCTTACAAAATGCCCGCCAGAATCTCCCTCTTGTGAAGTCCCTAAATCTAAACCTCAGCCGGCAGATTCCGGTGGTGGCTCAGAGAAGCCGCCCTGCAGTGGAGCCTCCGATGAAGGAACCAGTCAGGAATTCATAAAGTATTTATTTAGCTGCCAAAAGCAGCCCCACCCTCCCTTTCTTGTACGTTAGAATTGATGCAAAGTTTCCGAGACAAGCCTGCGATTGCGGCTGTCACCAAACAATGCCATATTTCTTTTCTTCTCTTAAATTCTAGGGATCATTCCCCGTAAGAGGGCAATTTGTCTGTCAGGCAGGCAAAACAGAGGCTGCTCTACCCTCATTAAACTGACAGCGAGGGTTATTAGCAGAAAACGAAGCCAGCCCTCCATGAAGCTAGCCACTGTTTTTTTGTGGCGAGCGCCGAGGAGATATTTTCAGTAATTAATTTGATAAATATATTAATTATGAATTGAGTTGACAGTACAATCAGATTGTCAGCCTTCCAGACAGCCTCTTGTGCTGCGTGGCTCTGTGATGAAGTGCTTGGATTTCAGGCCTGTCATCCTAAGGTAGTCCCTTATCACCGTCTGCCCATTCATTCTGTAATTTCCTGCGCATTGTAATTAAATGGTGGCTTTCTGATTGGGAGTGACTCCTCAAACTTAATCTCTCTTTCTTTCTGGCATGTGGGGGAGGGGCACAAAAAGCCCTTTGTTTCGGGGCGTTTTCTACGTTAAGGAGCGGGCTTGTCTTTCCTACTCCGTTAAATGAATTCCTGTGGGCCAGAAGGGCGCTGAGCCGAAGGAGGCCGAACCAGTAGCTTCAGGCTCTGCAGGTGCCAGGAGGCCACAGTGGGAGATTCGGGCTTCCAGCAGACTCAGTGTGGTCTCCTGCGGCTGCCACCTTGGGCAGGTCACCATTCCTCTCAGGTCCTGTTTCCTACAGAGGTTTCCCACAAGGCCTGCAATTCCAGGACTCCCAAGGACTGATCAGCTCTGCCAGCGCCCCTTCCAGAGCTCTGAAAACGGGACAGAAGGTGAGGGAACAAGGAGAGGCAAGTGCCAGCTGTATTTCTCCAGGACAGGTCATTCAGGGAGTCCCTCGCCAGCACTTTGCCCCCCCCCCTTGACGAAATTAATTATGAACACTGCCTGGGGTCATTTGACTCCGGAGATACATGTCAAGATAAAATATTTCAGAAACACTTCTACTTAATAATTTAAGGTGGTGGTTCGCATTTGGGTGCAACAAAGGGAATTATTGGTAATTGCACATTTTAAAGAGGTATGGTGAAGCCCAGCAAAGTAGGGGAACAATGGGAAAAAATAAGAAAGGTCACCAAAGGGTTTTGTTTGGTAAGGTCCTGAGGACAAAGGCCCAGACACCTGGGGCTGGACACAGAAAGACTGAGACCTCAGAGAAGGAGTCAACGGCCTCAGCATCAGAGAAAGTCTAGGGTTAGTCATTCTGCCCCAAAGCCCCATAGCTGAGACACAAATCCCCAGATAAGCTTGGCTTTTTGGGACAGGGCCAAGATCTTAGAGCACCATGGTAAGAAGAGTAACTTCTTGTACCACAGAGGCCCAAGTTCCAAATTTGACCGCCCCTTTCCTGATGGTTGGGAGCTACCACTGCTGCCTGTGCTACTATCTCTCAGAAGACAGGTGACAAGATACTATACTTTATGGGTGAGGAGCGGAGGTACAGAGACATTCAATAACTTCCCTAAGGCTGCCCAGGGAGTTAGTGGCAGAGCTGGGGTTTGAACATGAGCAGTTGGACAACAGAAACTGGGTTTCTCCTGTGGGAAGAGGTGAGAACAGCACATGTTGGAAAACTGAAACAAGCCCGTGGTCCATTTCCCTTGGGGGAAGACGGTCCATGTCCCCATTGTGTCTGGGTTGGTTCTCAGTGGGACAGACCTTCACTTTCTTTGATATAGCTGGAGGAATGAGAGATGTCCTTGCTAACCAGCACTCAGGAGGCCATCAGGAATTATATACTAGAAAGGGCAGCATGGTCTGCTGACATATACTCAGGGTGACCTTGGTCGGGTGTTCCTTCTCTGAGGCTCAGAGAAGTGCTTGCTTTGTAATTATGAGGACCCAAATTACGTCCCCAGAACCCATAAATCAGAGGTTAGTATGTGTAGTGTGCTCTTGTAACCCCAGTGCTGGGGAGTTGGAGACAGGAGGATGCTTAGGATTCACTGACCAGCCAGCCTAGCCTACCTGGTGAGCCCCAAGCCAGTGAAAGACTCTGCCTTAAAAAAAAAATGCATGGCACCTAGGACTGGCAACTGAGGTTGTCCCCTGGCCTCCATGCACACGTGTGACTTTCTCACACAAACATGTATATCCACATGCACTCCCCCCACCCATACATATACATACACAGAAATCTGGTAAGGCTTACAAAACACACCTGCACCGAGTCCCCCTTCATTTCCAAGCATCCCTTGCAGCTAGAGTGGGATTTTATCAGATGCTCTGACCCATGAGATACTAGAGAGAGTGACGCAAGACACTTCCAGGCTGAAGCAGTGTAGAGCTTGGCATGTCCTCACAGCTGACTCCCTCCTTAGAAACCTTGGTGGCCATAGCGTGACTCAGATAGAAGAGGGATGGCTGACCCAAGACCAAGGGATAAGATGTCTCTAGTAGTGTCACTAATGCTTTGGGGACTTCTCTATTAGCACACGCCTGATTTTTGTGTCTCTTCTACCTCCTTTGCCATTCTCCCTTGCCGAGGTCCTTCACACCCACCATTTCTGGGGTGCCTCTTCCTCATCCTACTGCTCCCTTCATCCTTAGCCACCCCACCCTACCCTTTGTCCCTCAGCTTCCCTGAAGAACTGTGCAGAATTTCTCAGACCTTTCCCTGGGTCCCCCCAGGAGAACATGCCACCTCCAGTTCCTGCTTGGTCCTCAGCGTTCCTCTCTGCTATGTACTAGTCTTCTCTGATTGGTCACCTGTGAGGCTGACCACATCCTGTCCTCCTTTACACAAGTGCCTAGGTAACACTTATCACAGGCTTGCACGGATGGGGAAACAACCAACCGTGGAGTGCCAGCTTCCTCTGCTCTGTGATCTCTGCATGCTTCCGTATCCCAGTTCATTCAGGGCCAAGCATCGGGCTGGACCTCCTTGGGGAGCAGGGCCCATTGAATTGACTGCCACCAAAGACACGAGCCTTTAGGAGTGTTCTGCAACCTCCTTAAGCTGAGGCTTTGAGGAAAGCCTTCTTCCGTGGCCTGGTACACACGTGCCTGGTCTCCGAGAGATGGTTGTAAGGTGCCTATCCGAGGTCAGTAGTGGTCTCTAGTTGTTGGTTATGGAACAGGGCTGGGTGCAGAGTCTGTTGAGCTTAGGGAAACTGGTCATTTTCTGTCCCCAACTCTTGCTTCTGCTCTGTAACGGGAAAAGGCTGCACTCGGACTTGGCCATCAATACCAACCCTAGAGGAGCCTCTGTGACTATGCTCTTGGCTGGAAGGTTTTAAAGTCAGTTTAACTGTAGAACCCGGATGCTGGTACAAAACTCCTAGCTTGTGTCCATAGCCTGAGAAACTTGGTCCCTGTTATGAGCAAAAGATGGGACCACAGCACTGAAGTACAGCACTTGGATGCTGGAGCTGCTGCGATCCTTGGTAGGGTTTCCACCTGCTGGATTCCATCCACTGGAGTTCCCAAGCACTGGAGAAGAAAAACAAAATCAACACCCCCCCTCCCCCCCCCGGCACAGTGTTCAGGGTTTTTGGGTTTTTTTTTTTTGTTTCTTTGTTTTGTTTTGTTTTGTTTTGTTTTCCCCCTTTGCTGGAGTCAAAGCTGATGCATGTAGCCAAGCAGACCCAAGTAACCAAGATAACGTTTGAAAGGGAAGAAGAAACAGGCTCACTCAGGACAGCAGCAGGTCTCTGGTTCCGATCTTTCTCCAGGAACAAATGCATGTCTTTCTCGCTAACGTTCTGGATTGCCATCTTCTTTTCTGAGGGAGCTTAAGGATGCTGAGCATGGCCGGGGTTGAATATTTCCCTTTGTCAGATCATCCTTGAATCTACACTTTAATGTGTTCCTGTTATATTTCAAAGCATAAACATGATCGCTCTTCAGGGGGTGCTGAGTAAGACCAAAGCCAAGTGTATTGTCTATTATCCTCCCCTTCGCCTCAGAAATGTTCTCATCAGAGCTCCCCAGGTGTCACTTACTAAATCCTGCATGGCCGACCATAAATGCCTTTATTTTATAACAGAAGTGACTGCTAAGTGGACGCAAATTGATTCTGGAGAGGATGCTAAGTGATAATCCCCCCCCCTCCCCGCCCCCAGTTTCCCAGAAAAGAAAATATACCTATTTGAGAGAATTTTCAACTTGGGTTTGAACTTACTGATGCCTTTTTAGAGTCCAAGTGGAGACTATGGCGCTTTTGTGTGCCTGTCAGATGTCTTTGCTTAATGCGGAGGGAGGAATGGTAAATATGTAGGGTTCTTTGATGTTAAGACCCCGCGGGCCTCCAATGGGGCTGAGTAGAAGGCAGTTGACACTGTGGTTTTCATCCCTCCGCAGGGACCAAGCAGATGCTTGAAAATAAATGGCACCTGGGGAGAAAGTCCCTTGTCCCTGATTATGTCACCAGAGCCTGTGTTCCCCACGCAGACTCAAGGGCATTTGGGCTCAGAGCTCCTCCTGGCAGGGAACCGAAGGCGGGCAGGGGATGAAAGGCAGGGACTGGCTTTGTTGTGTGCTGTCTGCCAGGGAATCTGCAGGTGAGCCCAGGCAGCAGTGGCCAAAGGATTCATAGCACATGGGGCTAATCTGCAGGCAGAGCTATAAAAGGAAAAAGCACTCTAGGGATGAATGGATAACTCCACATGGCTGGGCTGCCTTCCCTATGGGCATTGCCAGTTGTAAATGGCGGGCTGGGGTGGGAGGTCTCTGAGATGTTAGTCCTTGGATATGGCTATAAGTTGACTCTAAAGTTCCTTCTGTTGGAGATGGGACCCTTTGGAAGTCTGTCTCAGCTTGTACCCTCGAGGTCAACCTCTCCTCTTGGTATGATTGGTAAGGGGCAAGGTGGTGGGGGTAGAGAGAGCATTGTGGAAATGTCTGAAAACCCTACACCTCCAATTCGCTTAAGTAGGACCTTTGGGAGACCCACGTACTTCTGCCTTCACACTTTTCTTCCATATAGATATAGATATAGATATAGATATAGATATAGATATACAGATACGGATACAGATATATATGGATATGTGTCTAGATATATTCACAGTACTGGCTAGATTTCTTAATATTCATCCGTAATTCATTGATTCACATATTCATGTTTTTCTTTCTAATTTTAAAGGGAATACAAGTGGAAAAGAAAATATTGTCACAGATCATTAAGAAGTAGGGGCTGGGGAGATAGCTTACTTGGTAAAGTGACTGTCACATCAGCATGAAGACTTAAGTTCAGATCCCCAGTACTCATGTAAGAAGCCAGGCATAGAAGACAAGAAGAACCCTGGGGATTGCTGGCCAGTCAACAGCCTTGTGGAGTTGGTAAGTTTCAGGTTCCGTGAGGGACCCTGTTTTAAATAAGGTAGAAAGCAATAAAGGAAAATATCTAATGTCAGCTCCTGGCCTCCACATACGTGTCAGCATGTGTATGTGTGCATATGCATATGCCACACAGCATGTTCACAAATACACACATGTATACAACACACACGTACACCCACACATACACACACATGCACACACACACACACCTGGAACCCTGTGCATCACGAACATGTGTGTTTCGCTCACCGATCCCATAAGAAGTCACCAGCCATCAGAGGCCACAGCTCAACCATTGGAATTGCATCTCGATGACCAATCTCTACCCATTAGTAGCCAGAAGAACCAAAGAGATTAGGAACTCTGCTGAGTTTTGTTTCCTGAACTTGTCTGGCAAGGTAGTGGAGGCTTTCTTAACCTCAGGGTCTCGGTCCTGTGCAGCCCAGTACAACAGCACAGTGTGAGCATTGGGGTCAGAAACTTCTAGGCTCTCATCTCCTAACCCCCTTCCCAATTGAATGACCTTATTGGCTTGGCCACCCCTTGTCATCTGTAAAATGAGTCCAGGTCTTTTGGGGCACTTGAAAAATGGGAGCTATGTTGGAATGTCACATATATGATGGCAACAGAATTCTTATTTTCCCAGAATGTGTCACTGTTCATCACTTCCAAGAACTCCATAAGTGCATTCGAGTATGGCTAACCACACGGTCCAATTGTGACTCCAGGGATTATGGACCCGATAAATGCCTCTCTGGTTCTGATATCAAAGATAAGACAAAGGGTAGTTTTGCTTTCCTGTCTCCATGAGATTTCCCAGGCAAATCAACTGGAAATGACCACGGGGGAGTTGAAGTTCTAGCATCCTTGACCAAATTCTTCTGTTAGTTCCCTGTCAGCCAACTTTCTGTGCCATGGCCAGTCTCAGCCTTAAAAGACACACCGTGCTGCTCAGCCCTGAATCAAACTAACGAGGACTTCTGAAAGTTCCTGTAATTTCATGAGGAAACAATGTCTTAAATTAATATTTTCTTTAGTTCAAAAGGCTGCCTTGCCCTTGGCTGAATGCTCTTGCTACAGGGGACCAGGGAGTGACCTCTGGCCACGGGGTTTTGCAATGTGGGGATGAAAACCCACCCCCATACATCAATAACAAAAATATATCTCACCCAGAGGCATTAGTCCATCAAAAATGTTCTACAACAGTTGAGTACAAAAATCAATTCTGAAGGGCAGTATATCACAGACCATAAATTATATGTGTTCAATTGAGAAAGTGAGGGAAAAGAACAGAGGGGAGATGGGAGTTCCTGCTCTTAGATGCCGTGGAGCTTCCACCCTAAGTGAGCATGGTACCAGGAGCTCGGCGGTGGGGACACAGGCCACTGTCCTCCATGTGCCTATGAGAAGTAAGGCCCAGGAATGGGGAATGAAAATGTCATCTGACCTCACGATGATTTTCCCTACCATTGAAAGAATTCCTTCCCTCGGGAGTGTACATGATGACCCATCCCTTCCTACATGATCCCAACAAACTATAGTAAGATTCTACCAAAGCTCAGCATGGGGAACACTGAGGTTTGGGGACTTACAGAGCATGGGCAAGAGGTTGCCTGTTAATTTATAGGAGGCCCCAAGAAAGTTGCACTGGAAGGTCTTCCCCTAGTATGGATGATGGCTTCCTTATAGTCACATAGATGGAGTCCCACTTTAATTAACCTCTCCAGTCTATACACTCTGTCACCTCATGACAGGACCCCAATGACACATGCAATCAGGGTAGAATCGTATACTCACGGTATGGATCTAGAAACTAAGAGAAGGGTCCAATGACTCTCCCCCACTTCTCCCCTTTATGAGGGAGTTGACAAGCCAGATGATGACTGACTCTTGTAAGCAGGCACAATTAGCCTGATGAAGATGGAAGCTGTTTTGCACACAGGATAGTGCTGTACAGCACCTATCCAGAGAGCCTTGCGCCTATCTTGATCTTCAGATCCTGCTCATCCTTGCCAACCTTTGGCTTCTACCCTGATTCTAGATAAATACCAAGAAAGGAAGGCCACTGACTTACTACTACCCCCAGCTCCAGGGCTTCCTCATCAGGGCCCAGATTTTAATTATGATGCATTACAGGCAGTAGGATGAGAAATCACAAGTGGGAAGCCACTGCAGGTGAATGAAATGGGCAAGAAAACTCCTTAGCACATGTCCCAAACTCAACCTGGTTTCCCAGAGACTCCTAGGGACCCTCTTTCCCACTATAATACTTTCTAAGCATTGGAAACACCTTGCTTTGCTCTGCCATCCCATTAGAGGTGCCCTGTGATGGAGGAGGGTCATCTGTCTATGTGTTACTTTCATTGGTTAATAAAGAAACTGCCTTGGCCCTTTAATAGGACAGAAAATTAGGTAGGCAGAGTAGACAGAACAGAATTGTGGGAGAAAGAAAGCGGAATCAGGCAGATGCCTCAGGCAGATGCCATGGCTTTCCTCTCCAAGATGGATGCAGGTTAAGATCATTCCTGGTAAGATACCACCTCATGGTGCTACACAGATTATTAAATATGGGTTAAAGCAAGATGTGAGAATTAGCCAGTAAGAGGTTGAAACTAATGGGCCAAGCAGTGTTTAAATAAATACAGTTTCTGTGTAATTATTTTGGGTAAAGCTAGCCAGCTGGCAGGACGCAGCCCCACCACTTCTATCCTTCTACAGCCCTGAATCTGAACTAACAGTGTGCCCCAAGTAGCAGCTCAGTCCCTAAAGGATGCCATGCCTTTGAGTTCTGGTCCCACCACTCTCTTACCATTGCCTCCTACCTTTGGGCTAGCTCCTCCTGTCAGCAGATCTGCAGCGGCCCCACCTGATATGGCTAATCTGGTGGAGTAGCTATCTACTCTAAGAGGTAGAACATGTACCTCTCTGCATCAAACTTTCACCCAGACCCTGGAGGGTCACAGGTTGAGGTCTGGTCAGGATTAGAACCCTGCCAAGGTAGCCCGAGTCTTCCTGTTACTCCCCCTTTCTCAGGGAAGGGAATTTGGGAACAGTGTTATCTCATTCCCAACTAAGGATTAGGGAATCCCATCCACAGTTGCCCGCATCTATCCCTTTGTGAGGGTGGAGAGGTTTGCTGCACCCCCTAAGTGACCACTTCTCTCTTGCTCAAGGTTATGTGTTCACCAGAGCCCACTGATCAGTTGAACATGATAAAACCTGCTTTCTAGACTGGGGGTTCTCTTAAGTCCGTTTCTAACCAACATGATTGGGTGGTGACTCTGCTTTATTTATGACGGAAGGAGAAAACCTGAAGTCTGGGCAGTGGCCCATCGTGTACACTGTCGACAGAGAAGATGTCACAGGTCCCTAACCTTGTCCAGTTCTCTCTAGTCTGTGGCCCAAGGTCACCACACTTGTGTGTCTCCTCTCAGGGTCTCACAGCTAAGCCAAGAGTCTGGTTTCCTCCTTGTTTTCTCTGAATGATGTCACCTTCTGCTGCACATCCCCCTAGAGCTTACCTTAAATTGTGTATCTTCAGCTAGACAAGTGCAAAGAGAAGCCAAGCTGTCAGGGCCCAAGACACTAGGGCTATGCAGAGGGCCAGACCTACCTTTGTCCCTAGGGAGTCAGAGTTTAGCAGAAGGGCCTCACACTGCAGAGCTTTCCTGTGTGACAGGCTAGTCTCTCATTTTACTTGTTGGGTCAATATTTACTAAGTTCCATTACATGCTGGGCTGGTTCCCAAGGATGAAGCAGTAAGTGAGCTCCAGGTTAAATCAACTGCCTTCCCAAGCAGCTTATGTCCCATCCTTCTCCCTTAAGGCCCAGGTGCTCATACTCCACTCATTGAGCATCTTCTGAACCCAGTGAGCCAACATCTCTCCAGGCCACCTACAGACTCTGATGATCGTGATTGTCAATTTGACGAATCTAGAACTGCCTAAGCGACAAACTTCTGAGAGCATCTTTAAGGGAGTTTCTTTTGGGGAAAAGATGTGTGAGGACCCAGCCCACTATGAGTGGTGCCACCATGGGCAGGCCATTTCAGGTCATAAAAGAAAGCAGGCTACAAGCCATGGAGAGCAAGGCAGTAATCAGCACTCTATGGCAACTGCATTAGTTCCTGCCTCCAGGTTCTTGTCTTGAGTTCCCGCCTTAGCTTCCCACAAGATAGATTGTGATCAGGATGTATAAGCCAAATAAAATCTTTCCTCCCAAGTTGCTTTTGGTCATGATATTTATCACACCACCAGAAAACAAGTCAGGGCACAGGCTTTGGGTATCCAAGGACCTCAACTCCACAGACACGGAGGGTTTTCAGGTTCTGTGGACTTCTTACTTGCTGAAGAGCTGAAGCTACCCAGAGAGCCTTGGTCTCCTTCTCTCCCTCCCCAGGCACCTCATGTCAGAAGGGAAGAGCTTCTTTGAACTGAGTATCGCCTTTGTTTGCCCATGGTCCTGGCATCTTCTAGAACCCTTCCCAAAGCTCTGAGTATCTAGGCCTAGGAGACCTTGAACACTCTTAATTGATTAAATGAATGAGTGAGTGATTAAGGAATAAAATTAAGCTGAAACAGTTGGCAAAGTAAAATTATGACTATGTCAGGTAATCATAAAGGAAGATTAATGTTCTCCTCTCTATGGAGTCCCCAGCATTTCAGAAATGGCTCAAGCCATGGAAAGTCACCAAAGCTCTTACTTGGATGGCTATGAGATCTAAAATTGTGGCATCCCCCCAGATGCACAAAGTCAAGCCCATCCATTCATTTATTGAACTTCTATTTACTGAGGATCTATCAGGACCAGGCATTCTTTGTCCTTGTGGGACACACCAGTGAGCAAAGCACACAAATCCCTTCCAGGGCTCCCATCCCAGCTGGAGCCAGCAGACAAAAGCAATAAGCACAACACATCAGCAAAGCGTACAGCACCAGAGAAGTTGATAAATGCAAGCGAGAAAGTATAGCAAAGTCAGGGGCCTGGGGGCTTAAATGCAGCAATGTAGGCAATGTGGATAGAACAGACCACATTGGAAATAGATGAAAGACTTTTTTAAAAAATAACATGTTTTATTCTCTGAAAGTTTCATACATTTATATTGATCATATCCAGTTACCACTACCTCCCTCCAACTCCCCTTAGTGACTCCACTCCATCTCCCTTTCAGCCTCCTGTCCTCTTTTTGATTATTATTAACCATCTCCTGAGTCTAATTAGTGCTGCCCATATGCATGTAAGCATGGACCATCCACTGGTAGATTACCATGGTCACATTCCCAAAGGAAAAGTCTCTCTCTCTCTCTCTCTCTCTCTCTCTCTCTCTCTCTCTGTCTCAGAAGCCATCAATGCTAATAGCTTCTCCTCTGAGGTTTTTGCCTGACTTGACCTCATGCAGGTCTTGTGCAGCTAGCCACAGATAAAAGGAGCACAGGTAGGTAGAGACACCACAGATATGTCATGAATGCCAGGTTGGGGTGTGTGCACAAGATATCCCATCCATAATTCTCCCAGGGCAGGGGAACGTGGGCAGGGTTGCCCAGTGCAGACCGGGAGTGACACTATAGAAGTAGAGTGGATGCTTTGGGCTCCTGGAATTTTTATCATGGATAACAGGCTTACCCGAACTTTGCCCTGAAGTTGGACCCATTCTTTAATTATACCATTCTACCAATCAGTCATCAAATCTATGTGTGGAGCCTGTGGAGCTCTTGCCCTTCTAAGGCTAGCTGCAGTACAGATAGTGAAGGGTCTGGAACCAAGACAGTTAGAGACTCGTTCTCTTAAGACATGTAGAAACTTGAGGCCACTAAGGATAGTTCTCCCACAGGAGACAGAAAAGGGTTAGGAGCAAGGACCATTTGTGATGTTCACTGTTTGCTTCTCATTTGCCTCCTCCAAATTCTGGGGTGGATGAGAATCCAGGTTCTCACTTGGGGACCTCCAGGCTTCTGTCCATCTGGGAGAATGCACAATTGCAGGTCTGGCTGTGGGCTTGGCTTTTCAATCCCCACGTGATCACTTGGGCAATTTGCATAGCCTATTCCTTGATTCCTAAAACGGTACTGGTGACGGCACTTATTTTAGGGAGGATCAAAGTATATCTCACCAATGCTTAGCTCGCTGGTTGCACACACAGGGACTCTGTCCAGGACGCAGATGGGGGCACTGGCTTCAGACTGCACTACTCTTCCCGCCCAGCCTAGTGCCCTCTGTAATGCTCTCAATAAGCTGGTATTCTTTCACCCTTGCAAAACGGCAATAAATCATGGTTTTATATGACAGAAAAGATAAGTCATGAGAGCCCAGCAGGAGACTGATTACTCAGTCAGGTAAATTGTGACCCTGCAGTTTGATGCCAAAAGTAGGAGATGGGTTTTTGTTATTACATTGAAGGATTCCTTTGGACCTTTCTCTGGTTCAGAATTTAATGTCTGTAGATTTATTTGCATGTTTTTTTTTTTTTTTAAAAAAAACAGTTACAGTCAAAACCCAAAACAAAGATTCTCATTGCTTCTAGGAGTCTCTTTTAAACCTCCACATTGAAACCAGTGTGTTTGTGTATCCTTAGAAACTGCATTGATAATATGGCTGCTGAAGATTAAATATGTCACACACATCCCAGAACAACATATATTTTCATAAACTTCTGTAGTCTAGAAGCTCTAAGAAGATAGAGATTCTATGTGTGTGAAGAATTAAACAGCTCAATAATCTAAGTATCTCTCATTCATCTGGTATGTTCCGGGCAGGGCAGAAAGCTGACCCAGCATTGTAGGTGACATGGGCTCTCCCTCCACGTGCAGGATATGGTCTTAGAACTCATATAAAAAGCAGAATGCAGTTGCCATAGGGAAGTTTAACAAGGAGCTATGCAGAAAGAGAGAAAGAGAGAGGGAGGGAGGAAGGGAGGGAGGGAGGGAGGGAGGGAGGGAGGGAGGGAGGGAAAGAGAGAGAGAGAGAGAGAGAGAGAGAGAGAGAGAGAGAGAGAGAGAGAGAGAGAGAGAGAGAATCATAAGGAGATGGTCTTGGTGCATTTTTTATTGCTTCCACAAAAATACCTGAGACTGGGTAACTTATAAGGAATAGATCCTTATTTGACTCATAGTTATAGGTAGTGGAAGAGACAAGAGCGAGGCACTAGACTCTGCCCAGCGTCTGCTGGAAGGTTCCTTGCTACATCACAGCATGCTGGAGGGAATCACGGTGAGGCGATAAGGAACAGTGGAGGCCCCTCTTTCACCCTCTTTCTAAGCCCAGTTCCAATCCCAAGGCCTCAGCTCTACACATGATTAGGTCATGAACTTGGGATCAAGTTTCTGAGTTTCTCCACGCGCAGCAGAGAACCTGGATGGAATTCTGAAGAGGGTATATACCGGCTCAGCTTTGGAGAGTAGGGTGTGTTGGAAGGAATATAAGGGGATCAGGTTTGACAACCATTCTGGATTCCAGGTCTGAGTGTATGCACCTCTGTGACTTTGGACAGATTATTGAAATCTTAATTTCTCTAGGGCTTTTCCTCACATTGAAAAATACTTTAATGCTGCCCTTCCAGAACCATGTGACGACTGACGGTTAGAACAGCCCACTTGCTTAGCAAGCTGTAGGATCAAGGCGTGACATGTAAGAAAGTCAAAGGGCCTCCAGGAAGCAGCCTCTCAGAAGGAATTTACCACGGGTGCGCTGGGGCGAGGGTGGGGGCTGGGTTCTTAGGTGTTCTGGGAGGTAGAGTGGAGTGGGCTGAGGGAGAAGCTGGGCTGTGGTATTCTCAGAAGACAAGTGGCCTTCAGAGTGTTCCTGGATTGAGGAAAGTGATCTGGGTCATATGTCACCTCATTGGCCAGTCACACGGCTTGAAGAGGGCTATAAATCAGCAAGTCTCCTTGGAAGAGGCTAGGCCTAGAAGAGGGACTTCCCACAGCTGGGAGAACGAGCACCACATCACTTTTCTATTTGTGTAATAAACACCATGACCAAATTCTTATTAAAAGAATGAAATTTATGCCCTGGCAATGCTGAAGCATGCATGGGCAGCCAGTATATGGCGGTTCTGTTGAACTTGGCCGTACTGGGTTTCATGATCTAAGCTGAGGACGACTGACTACTTATAAAAGGACACGTTTATTTTGGACTTGTAATTCCAGATGGGTAAGGGTCCATTACCATTGGGCGGGGGGGGGGGGCAGGAAGTGAGGGGGAAGTGAGGGGGAAGTGAGGGGCAAGTGAGGCATCAGGCATCTCAGTGGCTAGAGCAGCTGCTGACAGCGCACATTTCCAACACAAGCAGGAAACAGAGAGAGCAAACACCAAACAGCATGAGTTCTTTTGAAACCTCAAAGCCCACCCCAGTGACATTCTTCCTCCAGGAAGGGCACACCTCCAAAACCTCCCCAGTCACCCACTGGGAACTAAGTCCTCAACTGCCCTGACCATAGGGGACATCTCATTCAGACATCACAAGCACTGGGACCCTGAGAGGATCTGCAGGGCTCATTACAGAGCTCACCCCGGGACCTGGAGCCAGTGGGAAAAGCACTGCTAGTGGTTTCTTTGGAGGCCCAGGCCAGATGGACTCAGCCTTCGTTTCTAGAGCCTGCGAGGTTGGCATTGCCCCTGTTCCGCCTCAGTTGAGAACCTGCCAGCTCACGGGAGCTCCAGGAGACGCAGTCACCTCGCTTTATTGTCACTTGGGTCCTGTCCCATTTCTTGAGCACGATGGTGGTGTGTCAAATGACCAACTGCTGCTTCTCAAAGAGAGCTACAGAACCCCTACAGACCCCCAAGAAATGACATTAGCTCAAAAACCAGGCTCTGTTTGCAGGGTTGGGGGCTGTTGGCTTCATCTGGTGGTTGAAGCAGAGGCCTTCAGTTTAAGACAGTTTGTTTGGAGCCAGCCTGAGCTGGACTGAGTTCCACAAGATTCTTTATTGGAGCTTCTGGGCACTTCATTGGTGAATGATTCTTGGTCTTGCCACTCTCTCTATAGTTGACATTTAGGTATTTAAACTCCACCGTTGTCTTGGCTCATGGGGCTTCCAGGCTCTGGGTTATCCTGCTCAGCTATATCACCTTCAAGGGCACAGAGGGAAGTTCAGGCACTGTCATAATAATTAAACAGAGTTTTCAGTTTGCCTGAAGTTGTGCTACCATGACTGGCCCCATTAATCAAAGGAGCAAGGAGAATGTTCTAGAAACACAAATAAGGGTATTGCTAGCTATGACTTAATGGGTGCCAGAGTTTAAATGGTTTGAGGCTCCTGCTCAGCCTGAACTAGGATGTGTGTGCCATTTTTCTTACCCAGAGCCACTTAATAGATACTCAGCAAGGTGATGGAGGTGCACATGTCAATCAAGGGCAGTTCTAACTGAGCTAATGCTGGAATTTGCTCATGAGGGACTGAACTGAAGGGTTCTTTGCTGAAATACCCTTCAGAGTTAATGATACTTCCAAAATAAAAACATCTCTCCACTAGAACTTCACCAATGCTCTGACTCAGACCTGTGACTGTGATACGAAATGATGGGATAGACATTGTGCCCCTTTCACGAGTTAATGCACTAGTAGCTAAATTTCTGGGCTCCTAAAAAAGAGCTCAGAGTGCATGCACACACATAGATGTATATACGTGCATATGTGTATATGTATATATGCTTGCATGCCTAGCCTGGCCCTGAGCTTCCTATGTAGATAAACTCCAGATTCTTCTGCCTTCATTTCCTGTAAGATCTGAGATTTCAGGCATGCTACCATGTCCTGTTTATGTAGTGGTGAGGATCACACCCAGACCCTGTGCATGTTAGGCAAAAATTCTACCAATGAGGCCATATCCCCAGTCCTTCAATGCACTTAATTAGCTTCAAGTTTGTAGGACATGCAATTTGGAAGTAAATTAAATGCCTTATTACAGGGAGTGTGGTAAGTGAATTGTGACTAATGAATTCACTATATTATACAGTAATGTATAATGATATTGCAGACGTATATTCTAAAGAGGTAAAATGTCTACATTTTACCAAGACACATAGCACTGTACAGTAGGGTCCGTTTTCATGAACAGAAGCACATGTGTCTGGGTAAGCGTGTACATGGATTGGAGAGATCTTGTACATCACCTTGAGATTGCCAGTGAGGGCCACGCTTGTCTTTATCCTTTGTGCTTTCCGTCTTTTATATAACATCCATACCACTGTATAGATGATATGCATTGTATGTAATGGAGAAAGGAGGGGTCTTGAAGAGCCTGAAGAGGCAGAGGTTGTACCCTGCATGTTAAAGTTGGCTCTTGACTCAAAGATCAGTCAGTTTTCAAAGCCCAGACTCTCTGCTCCGCATCACCTCCCCTAACTCCTGGGATCCACACTCATCTTTGTAGGTGGGAAATGCAGAATGGCAAATAACACAGACCAGTCTCCACCTTCTAGCATGAATGCCTGACTTATCTGACTCTCTCTCTCTCTCTCTCTCTCTCTCTCTCTCTCTCTCTCTGTGGTCCCCACACTTGGGTCCCACAGGAGCATTGGCGACTCTTTCCCAGAGCCTTGAAGGGAGGTGTCCCATGGGCTTTGTGCCCTTAGGCAGTGCTCTTATGTTAAGCTGCTTTCCCACCTGGGTCTGAGTTAGGACCCATGTTCCCTGCTGGGGTCCCAGTGCTCACTCACCGGGTTCTAGGCACTGAGTGCAGCACGGGTAGCTGGATGTCCCAAGGGCACATGTGTGCCTTTACTCTAGGGTATGGAGCAGGACAGGTGCCAGCAAGGCCAGGCAAGGCGATGACAGTGTTGGCTATCTGCAGATCTTGCTGTGGCTAAGGTTGCCTGGTTTGCAATTAGATGAAAAGCCTGGAAGCTGCAAGGTCATTTCCCTCAGCACGTTATCATTTGGGCAGAATCAGAGGCTTGTCAGGCTCAGAGCTCTGCTTCTCTGTGTACCTGCCGGTCTGCTCCTGCTCTCTTCTCTCTCTCTCTCTCTCTCTCTCTCTCTCTCTCTCTCTCTCTCTCTCTCTCTCTCTCCCTCTTATCTCCCTCCCTCCCCCACTGTATACCCACACTCTTCTCTTTATACCTCCCTGCTCCTTTCTGTGCCTGCCCACTTCCCTCGCCCCCTGTGAACCTGCTGGCTCCTCTCTCTATGCCTGCCTGCTCCTCTCTGTGTCTGCCCCCCCCACTGTACGTGTGTGTGTGCGCGCGCGTGCAAGTATACACACATACACACACACATACACACACACACACACACACACTGGCTCCTCTCTCTATGCCTTCAGCTCCTCTCTCTGCATTCCGTGTTCTTGCCTCACAGCCCTGGCATTTGTGCAGAGATACCGACTGTCTTCTCCCTTGGTAGGCTCACATCAGTCACCCTGTGGTCACTGAGCAAATTGGTGGTGCTGTGTAGTGTTCTTTCCCTGAAGACATCTTACCTGTGCTATGGACTCAGGGCCTTTCACCCACATCCCCACTGCATGTCACAGTTTGTAATTGTACATTGCTCTGTGTGGTTATTGCTCACTCCATTTTTCCCCTAGGTATAAAAGCAGGCTGTCAAAAATGAAATTTCTTCCTTTTAATTTTTTTTTTAAAAATTATATGCATTTGTGTTTGACCTGCATGTCTTTGTAAGGGTGTCAGATCCACTGGAACTTGAGTTTCAGACAGCTATGAGCTGTCATGTGGGTGCTGGGAATTGAACCCAGGCCCTCTGGAAGAGCAACCAGTGCTCTTAACTGCTGAGCCATCTCTCCAGCCCCTCCCAACCATATATTTGTTTCCATATATTTGTGTGCAGGTGTGTGCCTGTCATGGAGCACACGTCGAGGTCAGAGGATGGACGATCTGCAGGAGCCATCTCCCTCCTTTCTAGGTTTGGTAGCAAGCTCCTCTCCCCAGGAGCCGTCTCACGGCTCTCCTTGTCTCTCCAACACCTAACACGGCGTGGGTAGGCTCTCAGCGGCGAGATGACTGAAGGGATGCAGGCATGATAGACATGTGCCTGCTGTGTGTAGCTTTGAACCTGAAGACTGCTACCAACTCTCATCCTGGACTGTGTGATGCCCTGGAAAGATGCACCACTACGCTGAGATGCTAGGCTATGCTGAGATGCTAGGCTACGCTGAGGTGCGCCACTATGCTGAGGTGCGCCACTATGCTGAGGTGCCTTTCCTATCTCACCCAGGTGGATGAGACCATTGCATTTAGCCAGGGACCGCAGCGTATTAAACGAAATGAGGGCACACTCTAGGGACAGAGTTGCTATTGTTCTGCCCTTCCAGCCCCTGCCAGCTGCAGCTGTAGGTCACCTGTATTATAAAATCCCTCTATGTCCTGTGGAACTCGTACTGCTCCAGAGTGGTTTCTGTCGTCCTCTCCTGTAAGTAGAGGGGAAAGACCCTGGAACTCTTGGCTCCCAGGGATTCTTCAGTTGAGGCAGGAGGGGAACATCTTGTTTGGAAGTTAACTTGGTACCTTAGAGAAATATGCCAGCCACACAGGGAAAAGCCTCGGGGCCAGCCTTCTCACAGCCAGAAAGGCATAAAAAATGTGGCAGGGAGGTGCCCTCTCCTACCTTGGGGATCAGCTCCATGTGAGATGACTTTTGCATCTTAAGGAGACATTCAGGGTTTCAATGTGACATGACCATGGGGAGGTCACTCCTTAAAGAAATGAAACCCCAGAGACACAGGGACATGAGGATGGGTTTCTTGGACCCATTCACAGCTTGGTTGTTTATGAGTCTATGGTTGATGCCTGGTTCTATCAGCATTCAGACAGGTGAGCGTCTTCCCCATGGCCACATAGCTGAGTGATTGCCGGGACTGTTGACCCCAGTGCATTCCTTGATCCACACCACCTGACCACCTGGAAGAAATGTCCCCACAGGCTGATGTCTTTGAAGACTTGGTTCTCAGCTGTTGGCACTTTGGGGGAAGGTTATGAAACCTTTAGGAGGTAGAATCTTGCTGCAGGAAGTAAGTCACTGGGGTCAGTCCTTGAAGTTTTATAACCTTGTCTCACTTCCTGTTTTCTCTCCCTCTATTCTCTTCCTCCTTCTTTTCCTCCTTCCCCCTACCGCTTCCTGTATGAGGTGAAATATGATAATCCAGCTTCCTTCTTCCACCAGCATATCTTCCCCATCTTGATGAACTGTATCCCTTGGAACTGCAAGCCGAAACAAACCCTTTCTCCCTTAAGTTGTCTTTGGTTAGGGTATTCTGTAGCTGTAACAAAAAGTTTAGAACACCATTACTTCAGCCTTCTCTGGGCACTGGCTTTCCATAGCTTCTAACTGCACAGAAGGACAGACACATGCATATACAGCATTAAATCACCCAGTTTTGAACACCAGGTCTTGGTGGAAAGGTTGAGATTCAAAGATGCCAGGCACATGCCTTTAATGCCAATGCTTGGGAGGCAGAGGCAGGTGGATTTCTGTTAGTTCGAGGCCAGCCTGATCTGCAGAGTGAGGTCCAGGAAAGCCAAGGCTACACTGAGAAAACATGTCTCGAAAAACCAAACCCTCCTGCAAAAAAAGATTTCAAATATGATCAAGATTGCCTCCTAACCAACGGGATGGTAGCTGATGTTTAGGCAACATGCAGTCTGAGCTTGAGGTCTCTACAGTTCATCAGGACACATCTTAGCTCAGTGGTTGTTTACTGAGCACCTGCTATATGTATTCATTGTGATAATCATGAGAAAAAGACAGAAAGGATGTGATGCCTGTCCACATGGGGCTTAGGGCATTAAACACACATACACACACACGCACACACACCACTGCCCTAGGAGGCTTCTCTGTTGGGTAGACCCTGGGCTGAGGTTCAGGCTTATAGTGAGGATACTGGTCAAGGAGAGGAGGGCAGAGCTCTCCAGGAAGGACAGGGAATGACGGTAGGAAGCTTGCCTTCCTGTGTTCAGTCTGCTGTAATGAAAAGCCATAACCCGAGTAACTTAGACACAACAGAAAGGTATTACTTACAGTTCTGGAGACTCATAGGTCCAAGATCCAAGGGCTAGCAGACAATAGGTCTTGTGAGAGTCCTGGTTCATTGACAGTAACTTTTGTTGCATAGTCACATGGTAGAAGGGACGAGGCAACCATCTGGGGCTTCTTCTATAAAGACAGTGTTTCCATTAATGAAGTGTCTGCTGTCATGATTCAGTTGCCTTCTGCTATGGTTTCACTCTACTTACCGAGTCTCAGTTCCTGTGCTGGTTAACTTTCATACACTCTAGAGCCAACCAGGAAGAGGGAACCACAATTGGGTAAAAACGTAGCATATTGGTCTGTGGTTATGCATGTGAGATATTGTTTTGACGGAGGCAGCCCCAGCCCACAGTGGGTAGCACCATCCCTAGGAGGCAGACCTGGGCTGTGTAATAAGAAAGCTAGCTAAGAATGACTGAGAGAGCGAGCCAACAAGCACCGTCCTGCATGATTCCAAAAGTCCACGTCATTCTGTTAGCTCTCCCTGCCTTGAGCTTTAGATCAGATGTAAGCTCTCTGCTCCTGCTTCAAGGCCATGCCTGCCTGACTGCTGCCATACTTCCCACCATGACAGTTATAGACTTACCCTCAGAATCTATGAGTCCCCAGCAAACTCTTTCTTTTATAAGTTACCTTAGTCATGGTGTCTTCTCATGGAACTATAAAAGTGACTAATACATTGGCTGTCTCTTCTTGTTCTGTCTCTGTTACGGGCGTCCCTTTGTCAACCCTCTTCTTTCTCTCACAAGGCAAAGCAACATCAGGTGCTCACCAGGCAGCCTCTAGATCTTGCACTGTCAGCACCCACAATTATGAACCCAAATAAACTTTTCCTTGTAAATCACCTGTTTGTCGTTCACCAACCCCCAAACCCCCATGGGTTCTGTATTTCTTTATGTTTCTTGTGCTTGTGCTTGTTGATATGTTCAGATGTATGGATTTACAGTTTTTATAAAATTTTGAAACTATTTAGGGCTTTACTTCAAGTGTTCCTGGTACCTTCACTGTCTCCCTCCTCCAGAAATTCCAGTTACATGTCTTGTCCCCTTGGCACCATTGCACAGGCCACTAGCACTTGTAATCTTTAAGTGTTTGTCTTCGTTAATTTCCTATTGCTGTGATAAAGCTTCACGGCCAAGGCAACATAGTGGAACTTCAAGTTTCCATGGTTTAGAGCCCATGATGGCAAAGCAAGGCATGGCAGCAGGTTTGGCTGAGCGCTAACACGTTGATCCACAAGTAAGAGGCAGAGAGAGAGAGAGAAAGAGAGAGAGAGAGAGAGAGAGAGAGAGAGAGAGAGAGAGAGAGAGAGACTTTCTGGGAATGGTGAGGGGTTTTAAAACGTCCAGGCTTATCCAATCCTTCCCAAACAGTTCCACCAACTGGGGACCAAATATTCAAACATAAGAGTCTATGGGGGTCATTCTCATTCAAACCAGGAGAGTGGTGTGTGTGTGTGTGTGTGTGTGTGTGTGTGTGTGTGACAAAGAACCACTTGCAACAATCTCTTCTCTCCTTACACCATGTGAGTCCTGGGTATTGAACTGTGTCATCTGGCTTAACAGCAAATGTCCTTATCCACTAGGCCACCTTATTGGCTCTATCCTTAAAGTTTCTTTCGTTCCCATGTCTCTGCTCTTACTGAAGTAAGATATGCCTGCATTTTATCTCCTATCCACTGTATCGCTTTTAGTCCAGGCTCTGTTCCTAATAGGATGTATGGCCTTGGGCAAGTTACCATCTTACTCCAGGTCTCTTTTTGTGATAGGAGAATATGTTAGTGTTCTAAAGATACCATTCCAAAAATGCCAGACTGGGTGGTTTAATAATCATGTGTCTTTTCACATTCCGTTTAGGCCATAAATTCCCAGGATCGAGCTGGTAACTGGATCAAATTCTCCTGAGATTGGTCTCCTTGGCTTGTGACAGCCCCTTCTTCCTGGGTCCTCACCTGGGCTCTCTTCTTTGTATATGACCCTGTGTCCGATGTCCCTTCCTTCTAAAGATAGCCGTCCTGGGAGCACTCACCTGCGTGTCCTCAATGAACTTCAGTTCCCTCTTTAAAGACCCTTTCTCTACAGGCCTCTGCTAATAATGTGGTTTAGGGTTTCGCATGAATGTTTAGGGAATACAACTCCCAAATAGGCATTTGCCCTAAATCAGCTGTTCTCAACCCCCTGAGTCATCTGGGGCTGGGGGATGCTGTCCCAAGATCCTGGTCCTGAGTTTCAAAACCTCAGCTCTATCATGGGTCTTGGGGTTTTGTGTTTCTGATGAATTCTGAGCTGGTGTTTAGGCTGTGAGAGACTGCATCTTATAAATCACACATGTAAATCTTTAGGATCTGTGAGACAGACAAAAACGGATGTCATACGAACCCCTAACTTCAGAATGTGCCTTGTGAGGGGCATGACACAGTCATGGCTTTTTCAAGTCAATTTTATATCAAATTCTCATTGTGAAAAAAAAAATAAGTAGGTAGGGAGCCAGAGAGACAGCTCAGTGGGTAGAGGTGGCTGCTACGTTAGCCTGATGACCTGAGTTTGATCCCCAGGACCCAGGGTAGAAAGAAAATGCTGACTCAAAAGCTTCTCTGTGACCTCCACACATATGCTGTGGCACACGTGTGTGTGCACACATGCATATCACACACAATAGCAAATAGAATAAAAGTTGAAGGAAGAGGAGCAGAGAAAGAAACAAAGGGAGGGAGGAAGGGAGGGAGGGAGGGAGGGAGGGAGGGAGGGAGGGAGGGAAGGAGGGAAGGAAGGAGGGAGGGAAGGAAAGGAAAGGAACAAAGAAAGAGTGAGCAAGCTGGGAGTGATGGCACATGCCCATGATCCCGAATCCCAGCACTTGGATAGGGGTGGAAGGTTGTGTTAAGTTCAAGACCAGCCTCCAAAATCCAGTAAGACCCTGTCTCAAAAGCCAACAAGCCCCAGGAGAAAGTAGTAAGTCTTGAAACTTAGAGTCTCGGGACCCACCTGAGTGGGTAAATGTACAAGAGCGTGCTTCTCCAACCAGGATCTCAGCACTCACATGTCTGAAAGGTCCATCCCAGCCACGTGGATCAGCAAGTCTGCTCAGGCTGGAGGTAATTGCTGCCCTCCTGGACCCTTACTGATAGATAGATACCTTTATCTATCAGGCATTCACAGGGCAGGAAATCCAGTTCTGACTCTGGATGATTCTTCACCATTTACGCTCTTTGTCCGGAAACTTAACTCTTTTGTAAAATTCACTACCAGACAAGGACACTATAGTTTTTTAAAAACATATATAAACATATATAAAACATATATATAAACATATATAAAAAACATATAGTTTTTTAAAAAAATATATATTTATATTATTAAATAAATATATATTTAAATATTTACAGATACATACATACATACACCCCTGTGACACAAAGTGCCACATGAAGGACGCATAAAGGAACCATTTCTTTTAGGCCTTTAATCCCCCGAGAGTGAAAGAAGTCTTTGCTGAAATAAAAGTACACCTTGGCTGAAACATGACGCTAATCCTCTTAGTTTGAATGGTTTGGAAATGGTTGGAATAAGAAGGTAAACATTGTAGCTGGTTGATAGGGAAGAAAGTCAATTGTCCATGGAGCCAGCGCTGTGTGCCACACCGTACAAGGGAGCTCTATTTTGGTAAACCCCAAACACAGTCTCTCCCCGTCTCAGTGCCCACACCTGAAAAGCGATCTACTCGCACCATGCAGTTGCCAGGCGTTTGATTCCATTACCCCCAAAGCAAGCAATGCCCATTTCAAATCGACGTCAAACAAATCCTGCTGATAACCAGTATCATATCAGAGCCTTATCAGGGACTCTCTCTCTTTTTTATTGAAAATAGTCAGATATAATGAGGTGCTTCACATTTAAAAGTCTTAAATCTTTGAAAGCTCTGGGCATAGATGGTTTTGATATTGGCTTATTAAACTTGCACTGAGAGAGAGAATGAGGGAGTAGGGGGTGAACCAGGCAAAGACAACTTGGCAGGGGTGGGGCTTGACTGGCTGCTTGCTTTAAGCCCACACTGGCCTCTTACGGTGGAGAGGGCTGTTGGCTGATACTGTTTTTGCAGACATCTCCCAGGAGGACTCTGAAGAGAGAGGCTTTGGGCATGTTCTGCTAACTGTCTCTCAGGAATTATCTTACCAGACTCCTGTGACTTTAGCCTTAGTCCCAATGTGACAACCCAGGTGATTGGGAACTTGGAGTAATTTTGCATGCACTAAAGCCAAATGTGGGTGGAAGACAACCTCTGACCTCTGACTCATAGGTACATGAGAGAAAACCCTTCAGGACTCAGAGACAGGGGCCTTCATGGGGGAAAGTAAAGAAAACAGCCTCAGCTCTTGCCATTTCCCCTCATTCTCCGCAGGCACCTGCTGGGTCCAGGACGGTCACAGTGGAGCAAAACGAGGCTACAAGGGTTGAACAAATGGCCAGACTTGGAGCACACTGGTGACTCCAAACGTCATTCCTAGCCAGCCTGGTCACCGTCCCTGAGGAAGTCAGACACACAAGCAGAGATCTGTGTCAGTGGGATCATGGATGCTGATGTGGTTCAGGTCTTCAAAGGGCTGCTGCTGAGGCCACAGTGTGGGGTTCCCCAAGGGGCTTCCACACAGCAGAAGCACCCTTTGCTTATGTTTTTGTTTCAGCAGAAATAAACCTCTTTATCTGCTGTTTTTATTCATTTCCTGAGAACTTTATACTTGTATACCATGTAGTTTGATCATATCTCCCTCCCATCGTCCCTCCAACTCCTCTCAGACCCTCCATCCCTTCTCTACTTCATGTCCTCTTTTCATAGCCTACTGAGTCCAGTCAGTGCTGTCCATGTGTGTGAGTGTGGGGCCGAACCCTGGAGCATGGACCACACTCCTTGCACAGATGCTGATGACTTTAACCCCTACCCCCGACACCCTAAGGAGGCAGGCAAAGGGATTAGCATACCCTCCGTTTCACTTAAGAGGAACTGGGGCTTAGGAAGATTGGCTTGTTCAAGGTCACATGCCCAGAGAGGGAGAGAGATGAGACTCAAGGCCCTGAATGCTGGCTGTCCTTGCCACACATGGACTAGAATGGCCCACTTGACTACCACCCAGGGCTGATCTTTGTTTTTGCTATTCATTCATTCATTCATTCGTTCATTCATTCATTTGTTCATTCGTTCGTTCATTCATTCATTCATTCATTCATTTGTTTATTTGTTGGCACAATCTCGGGATGCAGTCTCAAACTTGCAATGGCAGTTCTCCTGACTCAGCCTCCAGAGTGCTGGGATTATAGACCTGTGTCACCACCCCTGGTTACCAAGGTACATTTTTAGGGAACGTCCAGCTACCTGGACAAGCTGCCTGGTACTCAGTGGCCTCCCCATATTGTCTTCACTTTTAAGAAAAGTGCCTCCTTCTAACGCGCAGGTTCCAGGAGACTTGGGGCCTGGCCTCACGATCCCACAGGGGACTTTTCTTCTGGGCAGTAAGAGTGCCGGGAGACCATTTCCCCACCTGATCAATAGCCCTGTTATTGACTTGGAGCTCCCGAAGGACAGCTTTATAACTTTATCGAGCCCTGTATGTGGGGGCAATTATAGGGATAATGGGAACCATCGACAAATGGAGGCTCTGCATGCAAATTAACATCTGCTCCGAGCTAGAGAAGAGCCATGCTCCACCGTCAGGATGTGTGGAGCTCGAAATGCCCTGAAGATGAAGCCTATGATTGATGTCAGGTACCAACCAGTGCTCCAGTTCCAGCCTTCCCCACTGGCCACGCCATTAGCATGCAAATGACATGGTCCCTGTGACCTTGACTGCCCACATTTACATGGCTCACTGTGAGGATTGCATACTGTCCGTGGCGATTGCTCTTAGTGCGAGGTTTCCTGAGTGGAGAGTGGCTCATCATAGGCATAGCACCTCCCCATCTCCTGAGTGGGCCACACAGGCATAGCGTTGCCCCATCACCTGAGTGAGCTACCATAGGCATAGCGCTGACCCATCACCCGGAGAAAAGTCGTGCATCACAAAGTCATCTGGCACTCCCCCATAGGCAGGCACAGCAGGGAGAAGGGGACTGGTCCAAGCCTGGGTTCCACTAGCCATGTGGCTCCAGGCAAGTTTCTTCAGCTCTTTGAGCTCTGATGTCCTCACAGAAAATGGAGTTACCATTCCGTTTGTATTAGAGGATCCTTGGGAAGATTAGTTGAGGCAGATGGGGCATCTTTGGGTTTTCAAAAGGTTCGCAAAGGGCAGGAGAGATGGTTCAGTCAGTAAAGAGCTTACCATGCAAGCACCAGGACCCAACTTCAATTCTCCAGAGTCCATCTTAAAACCAACTGCACTGAAAAACAAATCAACCCTGGTTCCTATAATCCAGTGTTGTGGAGACAGAGACAGCAGGATCCCCTAGGGGCTGCTGCTCAGCCAGTCCAGCTGAGTTCACGAGCTTTGGACTCAGTGAGAGACCCTGAAAAAAAAAAACATGGCAGAGAGTGATTGAGGAAGATACCTAATGTTGACTTCTGGTTTCCAGCATGTACATGCACACATGTGAATGTGCACGTATGTGCACACACATGAACACAGGTGTTCACACGTGTAGACACAAAAATACGTGTAGATACAGAAAAAGCTTACAAGTCTCATGGCCTGTATATGCACACCCGTGTTCATGCGCGCCCTGGGTGACAACCTAGTCCCTGAGTGCTAGGTATCCTGCTAGCATCAGAAAACAAAAGCGAATAGCCCACCATCATTAATCACAACCAGTTATAAATGGACTGTATCATATCTGTGGGGGAAAAGCACTTTGTGAAACAAAGCTGGACCAAGCTTAGATGAGTCTTAGCTGGGAAGTGATATTTGGATGGAGACTGGACATAGGTAAAGGAGTGTTTCGTGCCAAGGGAACTACTCCAGACGGAAGATATAGCCAGAGCAAAGGCCGTGTCATGGAAATGAATGTGGCAGGTTCAAGGGGTACAAGGAAGCTTCGAGTCTGTAGCCATCCTGACAAGAGCTAAGATACTCTAAAGAGAGAGATGAGAGTCCCTCCCTTCAGCTATGGGGTTACTGAGACGACGGACTCCAAAGCATTGGAGTTCCCCAGGAACCTCAAGCTGAGAGAAGAAAAGGGCCAGGGCCATGGTGCCAGCAGAGTGGGTGCTGGTCAACACACTTCTGACAACTTATGAGACCTCTTTGTAGGACAGCCAAGACGATGACGGATGGGGCCACACCTTCCCCAGAAATGCTTAGCCATGCGTGCCTCATGCCCTCTGTTTTAATCTAAACCTCATGATAGGATCTCAAAGATGAGCTTGGAGCGTGTGTGTGTGTGTGTGTGTGTGTGTGTGTGTGTGTGTGTTGTGTACCTCTTTATTTGTTCCACTTCCCAATGTGGCTACATTGACTAGATCTCTTTCCTCTGCTTTTTATTATTAATTATCTCTTTAATTATCCCGTGAGGATAGGTAGCTGAGTCTAGCTTGCTACAGCTGCCAGGGCCCAGGCTTTGATCTTCCTGACTCTACCATCTGAGGGACACAGGAAGCGGGAACTATACGAACCGTCCTGCCAAAGGTGAGGCCCATGTGGAGAGGTAAGGAGCGTGTCTCTTGCCATTGGCAGGCTTTGGAAGGGCATGGGGCTGGAAATAACACAAGCCAATTTGGGTCATTCTGAACACGGAGTCAATCCAAGGGCAAAGGCAGAAACAGGTTTTGTTAAAACACCCCAAAGGCGAGGTCTAAACTTCGCTGTAGCTCTTCCCGAGTTCACAGAAGGGTCCGAGGAAGCTGACTGCAGTCACTTCTCTTCTCTCGTTAGTGGGTGATGGTTCCTGAATTGCTCATAGCCCACCCGCTCTAAGTGTGTAACTGAGGCTTCCCATCTTTGGTGTGAGGCTCAGGGTAGGGACAAGAGACTCGTCTCTGCCACATAGCTGGGGAGTGGCGGCCGAGCCGGGTTGCTAGTGTTGTCCAATCTAAAGTCACCCTGCTCTCTTGACTCTTGTAGGGACATGGCACATTGTCCTTGTCCCACAGCAAGACAGAGCCACGGTCAGCTCCATCAGCCCTTCACAGTTGGGACCATATTTCTCTCATGCCCACCCAGCCCGGCACTCATCCCATTTGTTCCTGAGGGCTCTAGGACCTGTGGGTGACCATGAGCCAGACATCCTGGTTTTGTAGGTGAATGGACAAAGACCATGACAGTCCCAGAAGCTCAAGGAGATTAGGGGTGTCTCTTATGACTCCTAGAGGAAAGAGCGACCAAGGCCTCTGGGCTATTTAGGGACACCGCACCGGGGTCGAGAGAGCTTCAGTCAGCGTGAGGCAGAGGTGAGAGGTGGCAAAGAGGACTCTGGGGCAGCATGAGGTGATAGAGTCCTTCACTGCCTAGCCACCTACCCAAGTCTTCAGGGAGACTATCTCTGGCTAGTCCCACACTCTGTGCCAGCAGATCCGGCTGTGCGGTCAGGGGCCTGTGGGTATGCCCCACGAGGCTGGTGAACTCCTGCAAGACCCCTGCTGAGAGCAGCATCCAGGTCTGCACAGTTGAATTCTAAAGACTAGCTCTCCCAGACTTTCCTCTTGGAAAAACCCTTTGGGATTTGCCTACATCAGTGGTCCCTATGCTCACCCCTTCCTCCTGTATTGTACTTGCTGCCACGTGGCTTTGAAGCATCTCTCAAATCCGGTTGGTCTTATGACCATGTGTGGCACACAGTCCAAGCCAAGCAGAATGGAAGCCAGTCTGAACTGAGGCCTCAGGAGGACTTTCCCAGTTCTGTTTGGTTCTTGTCCATGGCTGGTGGCAGAGCAGCCCTTGAGGAGACAATCTAGACCCATCCACGGCCAGTAACTCCCATCCTGATGAAATCTAGCTGCACCAGGAAGATCTGCCAATCCTTAGCCTGGACTCATGAACTACAAATAAGAATTGATTGCCATTTCAAACCTCTGAGTTTTAGGATATTTGTTACACAGCAAGAACTAACTTATGTACCTTTCTGCCTACCCAGCCCTCTACCTAACACTTACTAAGGGATAGGAAATTGTGGGGGTTGATATGGGCAATAGTTAAGACTCGTTTTCATAGCAAGCCCTTCTTTAATATCTTATATCCTGTTACAGTTTGAGTGTGTCCACAGGCCTGTGTATTTGAGCACTTGGTCTCTAGCTGGTAGCACTATTTTGTGGAATCTTTGGGATACAGAGCTTAGCTGACCGATGTAGGTCTAGAAGCATGCTTTGGAAAGTGTAGCCTGGCTTCTGGCTTGAGCACTCTGCTTCCTGGCTCATGCCATATAAGATGCTACAAGCTCTCACCACCAAAGACTGCCACATTCCAGCCACCATGCTTTCTCTGCCATGACAGACTCCACCTTCTAAACCAAAAGTTAAAGTAAACCTCTCCTTCCTAAGTCACTTCCATCAGGTTTTGTTGCAAGGACGGGGATGCCATGGATACAGTGAGCATCGTCTGTGCCGAGCCTTATGCCGGGGCTTCTACAGGACCACATGCTGTGATTCTCATGTCTGTACCAGAGGATTGTGTCAGTTGAATGAAACTAGAGAACAGAGAAGTTAATCAATTTGCCTGAGAACACAGACCAAAAAAGCCAGTACCAGGATCCAGCTCTGTTCCTGTCTGTTTAAGCAGACAGAATATCACCATGAAAAATGCATTCAGATAACACAGTTCTAACCCTCAGCTTCCAGTGAGCTTCCTCCTGGCTTCGAGTCTTGGTAATCAGGCAGAGAGGGGGAGGGCACGAGATGGCCTCTATACCATTCAAGCCAGCATCCTTTGAAAGAAATGTATGGACAAAATGATTCTAGCTGAGTGTGGTGAATCATTCCTGTAATCCTGAGCTCAGGATCAGATAGAGAGAAGGACTGGGAGTTCAAGACCAACCTGGGCTGCATAGTTCACCTCCATCTAAGTGAATATGTAAGTGTGAATGTTTGTATATGTGTGTGTGTGTGTGAATATATATTTGAATGTGTATGTGAATGTTAATGTGTGGATATGTATGTGGATTAAATGTATGTGTATGTAAATGTGTGTATGTATATATGCATGTATATGTATGTATATCTGTATAACTACAGTCCCCTGAGGACCAAGCCTCACTTCCTCCCAGCCTCTGCTCTGGAGAGCAGCCCGAGATGCTCTTCAGGGTGGCTGTGGCTCATCGTCCCTCCCAGGAAGCCTGATTCACAGTCCTGACATGAACCAGAATGGTTTCCCCTTGAGTGGCTCGCGCTGCGGCGAGGCCGCCTTATGTCTGGTTAACCTAATGTACACAATAAAAATTTTTATTAAAACGGGAAGAAGCAGCCGAGGAGATGGCAGTTGTCCATGGAAAGGCATTATTTTTTATTGGAATTAGAATCCCTTTATTTAAAAAAAATACATAAACCCTCAATTTTCTTTCCATCGCTTGGTTTAGCAGCCAGGGGAAGCTTCCGAGGGCAGTTGAATCCTGGCTGGAGAACAGCTCTAGATTGGCTGGCTTCTACAGAAGGAATGTAGGATAGGCAGGAGAATTCACAATGCAACCATGCCAGACTTGGGGCCTCAGGTCTGCACCCCAAACCTGAGCTCCAACCCCCATCTCTGCCTTCTTATCCTTGAGTGGTAAACCGTGACAAAACCTCCCAGGGTTTTTGTTTTTTTGAGGCAGTCTTGTCTATAACTCACTGTGATCCTCCTGCCTCTCAGCTCCCGAATGCTGGGGGCCTGAATATTGTTTTAAAGAGTAGATTCCTAGGGTTTATACTGGGATGCAGATTGCTGTGCTTCAGAGAGCAATCACAAGCTTAGCTCGCAAGGCTTGCTGAGGGCCAAGGCATTTGATGGTGCGGTGTCTGGCAGTTGGCAGGGCCTTCGGGAAGCATCTCATGGCCTGGGCACCAGATGTTTGCCCATGTCATCTCATTCGGTTCCCGCAGTAGTTCTCTGTGGCGAGTTCAAGTCTAACTTTGATTTTGTAGAAGCAGGAGAGGGGATCCCGTGATATGAGGTAGCTTCAAGTGACTTCAAGTCAGCCACCATTCACTGAACTGCCTGGGTGAGGCAGCACTCTGGGTCCAAGGCTGCCACAGAGATGAAACAGACAAAGCAGACTCACCTACAGGCCCTGAGCTGGGAGTAATAAAATCAGAATGCCGGATCTGCAGGACTTCAGAGTATGTATGGGCTGTGACCCATTGCACTGAACCTCCGCCTAAGACCCACACAACGATTCCCACTGAAACCCACTGCACGCAGGAGCTTTTGGCATGCATCAACCTTTGCCCTTCTTTAGCTGGTTTGATCCGGTTTCTCAAGGGAGCCTGTGGTTGCTAATGTTCCTTGACTGCCAGCTTCCAGTCAAGTGGAGCCTCATATCTTCTCCCGAGTGGGATTTCCACAGCTCAGCTCCCCAAGACATATGCCACTCTGCAAAGGCAGAGTCTGGGCCCAGAGAGGGTATGATGTCGTGTCTGGGAACGCTTAGTGAGCAGGCATGTGAGGAACTGGGCATTGGATTAGAACCAGAGCAGAATCAGCCACCTCTCGCGGCCTTTGCTCTGTTCTTGATCCCCTGAGTACTGAAATTGCAATCTGAACTGTTGTGAATTTTTTTTTTCTTCCTGTTTAAGCACTGACCAAGAAGCCACCATCCCCACCTCCTTATGGCCCGGCTACCTTGGTGAACTATACTGGCCTAATGTCTGCCAATTCACTGAGCGTCCACCAACTGTATCTGGTACTCACAGTCAGGGCTGGAGTCAGAGACAGGGAGCTTCACAGAAAAGCGGCAGAGTTGCCAGAGCCCTGAGGTGTGGAGGGAAATGAAAGAGAGGGGGACCCGTGGGAACTGGAGCTTGACAGGAAGTGGGGGTAGGGGTGGGGGTGGGGGAGGTGGCTGGCAGCATGCACTGACCTCAGGTGTGAACCACAGGCCTTGGGCCTTAGGAGTCTTGAAGCATGGGAGAGAAGGGATCCATGGAGACACAGCTGACAAGCCTGCCCCTTGGAGGGACCTCATGGCTGAAACACTTTGAAGGCCAGGAGCAGCCAGTGATGATGAGCGGCTTACCTGGGGGGAATGCAAACTTCTGAGAACATCCTAATCTTCCCGTGGTCCTTTGAGACCTTATCCCCAGTGCACCTGAACATGATGAGAACCCTGGGCAGCTGCCTGGTACCGGGGCCTGGGCAATGTCCCTCCTCTGCAAGGCGACAATCCCCCTGAGGAGCTGTGAGCAGAGCCCCGGCTTCCCATTCACTGGGGGACAAGCAGGAGTTAAGTTTCTCAGTTTCATTCAGAGTGCCATTATCCAGGGGTAGTGGGCGTAGCACGGGGCCTGGAAACACCTGTGCAGGTGCTTGCTCTGCACTTGACTCTCCCCAACAGGATGGTGTCTCAGGTATCTCAGAGGCCCCAGGCCTGTCCAGGGGCTGAGCACCGGAATACTTCCTGGGGGACCCAGTACTCAGGCTTGGCAGGGCCATCTAGGGGTATGCTAGCTGTCCCCCTACATCCCCACCCCCACCATCTTCCTTTGGGAAGCTCCGCACTTGGAAACACTCAACCACAGACTCCCCCACTGGGAGCCCACAGGGTTGGAGATGAGGGTAGAGCTATGCTGATAGACTCGCTGGTCCTGTCCCTGGGTTTCAGTTAGGAGATCTCTGGCACGTCAGGGTGACCAAACGGCACAGGAGAGCCCTGGTGGCATCACAGAGTAGCTACCATCCCCATGCATGACAGAACCATGACCTAAAACTCTACCACACTGGCCCAACGTGGCCGTTGCTCATCACGGGCCTCAGTTTCTCTGAAGGCTACCTGTTTTCGCGAAAGAGTTGCTCAGATGAGAAAAACAAAACAGGAAAACAAACAGCAAAAGCAAATCAGTTTTTTAACCTCCAGTGTGGTCTTTCTGAAGCTAATTAAGAGAGACTGCAGGAGAGCAGAGAGCTGGAGTCCCTCACCCCAGGGCCTCAGGGCTGTCCAGCAGAGCTGCACCTTCAGGGGGAGTGGTGGTTACCCCACAGGCCGCAAGTGGGAGAAAGGCCAGGCGTTAGCTTAGGGACTTGGGTGTGCTGTTGTCGCCAAGTCCATCTTCAAGCCAGCTAGTGTTCGTGTAATGATGCCGCCTGTGTTTCCAACCACCGGGCCCTTCAGTTCTTGCCTCAGAGAGAACAGTTGGCTTAGTTCTTACTGCAGAAGATAAGGCTCTCCTTGTCTTGCTCCACAGTTCACCTCTGACATGACAAGGGCAGGCTCACAGCCAGGAGACACAGCCTCAGCTTCCCTTTGGGCAGATCACAGATTTTACACTGGACATGACTCTCGCTGAGCCCTGGGGCAGTCTTGTTTGGTCCCAGCTGACCAGCCAAAGAAGCTGTGGCCAAAAGGCTAGGTGAGGCTTCAGTAGCTGAACTGGTCCCTGAACTCACCTTTGAACTCCGCCCCCTGGGGTGGGATGACATCACACACTCTTTCCTTAGGGAGGGTCCAGACTTTATTGCCAGACCTCAGCACTGTATGTGTTTGAGGCTTTTTGGGGCAAAGGCCCTCAGGGGTCCCTGAGAAGAGAACAAGGATGATAAGGTTTGTCATTCGCAAGTGTGGAATCTTCTGGAGGCTTCTGGAGCCTCTGGTGGACGATACCCTAAGAGGAACAGTATAGGGGCCCTAGGCTCCCACTGGCAGGCTCCGTGGCTTTGGGTGGGAGGGATCCCTGCCCAGTGAGCACACAGTACCTTGGGCTGCCCAGCAGATGAACGCTGTGGCCCTGCTGCTGGGAAACACAGGTGCCTCACTTCTTAACCAGGCTAAGGGAGCCACTTTGGTGCAGACCCAGGCAGGGCCCCAAGCCTAGGCTTACAGAGAAACGCCCCCCCCTCCTCTGTTGTAGTGAATGCCCGAGGGTGTGTGGCCATATTAGGAGGTCAGGTAGAAGCAGCCTGTGGTACTCTCCCACGGCCCAGCAGGCTAGGTTTAAACGATGAGCCTCAGTCAGAGCGTAGAAGCTTGGTGCTGCAGCTCTCTGAGGGAGACTGGGCTGGCCTTTACGGCCCAGGATCCCAGACAGAGGCTAAAGCAAGCTGAGAAGTGCCACCTCCAAAGCTTCCATGATGGGGAGGGAGTCCTTTTTAGTCCTCTATCCACGTACTCTCCAGTCTCCAGGGGTCACCAGAGATCCATTCAAGTCCCAATCTGTTTTCACTTTTGAGCAGACAGTACGTGCTTTCAGCAGACAACCACCCAAGACTGGGCACCATCAGTAACTCATAAACCAAATGGACCCAGGGGTCCAGTATGCTCTGCCATGCGGTAGCACTGAGGACGATGAGAGAGTAAATGTCTTCAGCGGGGAAAGGCTGCTCCCTAGTGGTCAAAGCGGGCACTGCATGCAACACAGCCTGGAGATTTTACAGTAAATTTCCAAGCAGAGGACAGCTTTGTGTCAGCTTACATGGTTTTGTTTCAGAGCCCACCAGGCACACCACAGCTTGGCGCCATCCATTTTGACAATATTTGCATCAGGAAAGCCAGTAAACACAGCCAGGACCTTGCTCCTCGAGTGTCGTGTCTTAAACATCCACCAGCACAGCCCCAGGGCCGAGAATTCTTGGTAGGCATATGCTCTCACTGAGCCTCAGTTCCAGTGTGTAAACACCCTGTGCCACAATTTTGGGTGCTGGAAACAAGATAAGATGGCCAAGATAAAGTCCCCACCTTTGTGGAGCTTGTATTCTGGTGGGGAGACAAAGTAAACAAGGGGCCTCAAGTATGCTGTGTTCCAATACATAGATGACAAATCAGGAGAAAGGGGAGCAGGGATGGTTAAATATGAGGTGGGGGTACAAGAGGGGCATCAGGGAGAGGTTCTGTGGTGAACCATTGGCATCTGTTCTGGAGGAAGAATTGCTCCTGCTAGAAGGAATAGTAAGGGCAAAATCTAAAGATGCTAGGTGCCAGAGTCTCCATGCCCAGAAGCCAGCTGTCCCCAGTGCTGTCTCTGGGCTAGCAGTGGGAGAGGAGGTCACTGCGGGGACGGGAGGGACGTCAAGGATCCAGCATTCCAGTCTGAAGTGCGGGAGCACCAGCAAGGTTTGCAGAGGAAGTGACGTCACAGGCACACCAACTGGAAAGATCTGAGTTCTTTATGGATAAAGGCTTGGGTGGTGTTGAGCAGCAGCAGGGAGCAGAAGAGCCAAGGGGCTGGGCCTGTGTTTTCCTGACCCAGCGAATGGGACCCTGGAGGCGAAGTGGTCTGGTGTGTTTAGCATTTCCCAAAGCCACCCAGGCACGTGTGCAATCCCCTTGCCTACCTACCGAGCATCACCCTTGGGCACCATGCATTTCTGTCTGTGTTGTTTCCCTTCTTCCTAGTGAGGACTCAGGGCATGGAGGCTGGGAGTCTTCCCAAGACACGACTGGTTAGGGAGTCCTCAATCTCTCAATCCCAGCGGCTCTGCACCCCATACGCAGCAAAACTGGGATCTCCTTTCTTCCGTGCTCCTTAGGCAGTGCTTACCTGAGTTATTGGAGCTTCTTCTGGACTCTGTTTACTCTTCCTCTCTTTCTCCCTGGACCCTTTCCACCTCCAGGGTCCCCAACAAGGATTACTTGTCAACTGGATGCAATCCAAAATTACCTGAGGAGAGAGTCTCGGAATGAGGTTGTCTACGTTGGGTTGTTCTGTGGGAGGTTATCTGAATTAAATCAATTGATGTGGGGAGACGCAGTCCAGTTTGGGTGGCACCATTGCTTAGGCAGGGGGTTCCAAACTATACATGAGTGGAGAAACTGAGCTGCACACACCCCTCTCTCGTCACTCTTGAAGCTCCCTGGCCTTGAGGCGGGTCTGTGGAAGCTGCCAGTTGAGAGCGCAGACTCCACATGGCCCCTTCAGGTGTGGCCAAGGGTCTTTCCTCAGCTCCGCACTGCCCAGCCGGCAGTTGTCTCTTCTGCTCTCCGATTTCCATGGATAGCCCGCGTTCCTGAAGTCATGCACAGGAAAGAAAGGAAACCACCTTATTCCTCAAGAAAAGCTAAGATGAACGCCGAGCAGGAAAGAGCTAAGAAGCAGAGGGGGAGGGGCCACATTAGAGGGGCCAGGGGGCAGGTATGCGGCAAAGGTGACATTTGGGTAGAGACAGAAAGGGTGGAGGAAACCACCCTGACATGTGAGGGACAGCAGTCCAGGGAGATGGCACAGCAAGCGCTGGGACCTAGAGGCAGTGCCTGCCCAGCCTGTCTTGGGAGCATGAAGAAGGCCAGCATGGCTGGGGTCATGAGGGCGGCAGGAGAGGAGACGAGGCCTAGGTCAATGGTCGAGAGCTCTGTGGGTCTTTGGAAGCACAGAGCCCTTCAGTTCTCCTCCCATTCAGGTTGGAGCCATGCAAGGGGTTGACAAGGTAGCTATGTGGGATGGGACACATGGGGGTTTGATTTTCACTTGCTTTTCCTAATCCGATTCCGTTAAGCCCAGCTCTCCCTTGAGATCTGAAAAGGAGAGAAAGGTGCGGGGGGGGGGGGGCATTTTGTCTTCAGGACCTGGGACATCTCCCACCTTGACTTTCCAAAGTCGAGATTCAGATGCTCCTGCCAGCACTGCCTCAGGGTTTCCAGATCCTCTGGCTACGGTGCTTAGAGACCCAGAGTAATCCCACGCGCTGTAGATTCTGGCCTTCCTCAGCTCCATAGCACATGCCAATGCCTAAATGTCACTTCTTACACACTGTGAGAGAAATGGGAACTTCCTCCAGAGCACAGCAGTTCCGTGGCGGCTGGAGAGAAGGCTCTGTGGTTAAGGCTGCATCTGCTCTTGCAGAAGACCCAGCTTCAGTTCCCAGCACCCAAGCGGTGGCTCACAACCACCAATTACTCCAGTCCCAGGAGTTCGAGTCCCTTCTCTGTGCTTTTCGGACAAAGTGCTCATGTGGTATCCATGCACATTTGGTGGCAAATGCTCATGGACATAGAATAAAGATCAAAAGGCTTAAAACTGGAGTTCCTTGTGTCTTTCCAAAAAGAACTAAGCCAATAAAGCCAGGAGGCTGCAAGAAAGAGCTCTGATACACAATTATCTAATATCATAAAAAACTGCTGGAGTGAATGCCTACACGGAGGCCACCAAAACCTCATGTAATAAGTGGCCAAGATATCTGCTGGCCACTGTCTGCTTACCCTCAAGCTAGTGGGGTCTTTGATATTTATCACTGTGACGGTTTCAGAATTCCTGATGCAAATATCTCAACTCCTGTTTCTATGAACTTGCTTCAGCCTATTTGAAGACATCCTTGTTTTACTGCGACCTATGGGCTCCCGCTGCCATGTTCTGTTGTCCCCAAGAAAATCCCATGGTTTGTTGGAGACTATCATGCTGACTCTTGGTTATTTTAGATGATGTCATTTATGTCGGACATCTCTGACTATTGCATTTGGTAGGCACCATGCACCGGGCGCTCTGGTTGGCTCTTCAAAGGCCAGGTCTCATCACTAGCCAATGGCAACTGTCAGCCTCACTCCGTAGACATGCTCTCGCAAGACAGGAAGCCTGTCCAAGGGCACAGAAGGAGAGCAGGGGCCGAACGGTTCACTTACAACAGTGACAAGTTGGCCTGGCTTCAGGAGGAGGGTGACAGCCCTGTCCCTACAACTTGTCTTTAAGGACAGTCTCGTGGCCTCGGAACAGAGTTTGAACCCTATCACCCTGCTTCCCTCCTGTACTCTTCAGTGACTCACCAGCCGGGACAGGGAAAGTGAGGTCCTCTCTGCTTGGGTTTTAAGTCTTCAGTGTGACATCATACTTTATGCATTCTCCCGCCCAACGTGATGGATGTTTCACCATAGACTTATCTGAATCAATACATGTAATTTTAGTCCGATGGTTTTTGCCGTTGTATATCCCGCAATGTGGTATTTCCACAATTTGTCTTTTCTCTTGGGTTAAGCGTGACATTTGAAGTTTGCTGTTTTAAAAGCCATGGGGGCACGTTGTAGCTTTCCACAAGGCATCTTTCCCACTGGGCAGCTGTCTATCTGTCAGTACCTTCTAGATCTTGAATACTACCAATGGTGACAGACTCCACCCTGTCACCCTCACCGAGGGAGGTGGGGGCTGGGTTTGGGGAGTTTTCCTTCTGTTAGAGCCTTGGCAGTTCTTGTGGGGTTGGGGTGCTCAGTATGCGGCCCAGCAAACAGCATCTCCTCAGCTCCTGTGGGTGGAAGAGGACAGGGCGCTGCTATGGACCACAGGGAATCTCTCTACAGGTGGCAGACAGGCCACTGGGTCCTCTTGAGAAAATGGTTTCACGGGACGTTGGCTAGAGTGGTTCCTGTTGTTTTAGGATTAAGATGAAATGAAAAGCCCATAGGGGTGCTCAGTAACCACGTAGTGGAAACAGCGACAGCCATGTGTACGGCAATTTGGATAGGTCCATTCCCATCTGGAGCAAGACAGTGTCCTCTGCCCACGTGTCCACAGTTCATGACAGGGGCACTGGGCACACCCACTCGGACAGCAAATGCTGCCCGCCAGTGGCACACCCCAGCCTGTCCCCCTGAAGTGACAAAGTTAAGCCAGGCTTCTGACAGGCCTGGCGGGTCTGTGTGAGCTGCTGAAGCGAGGCAGCGATACGTCTCCTTCTTCCTTTGGCCATCTTGGAGGACTGCACAGGAAGGCCCCAGGCAGCTGCAGCTGTAACAGCAGCCCGTGGCTGTCTGGAAGAGTCTGTCAGCCAATGGCTGTTAGTTACCAAACTCCACATCCAGTGGGAAAGACTTAAAACTCTTCAATGTTCCTCTTTTATTTCTTTGCTGGTCAGGTCTAGCTACTTGGCAGTCAGCTGGGAGGAAACAACGCATGCAGAGCCTCTCT
Source organism: Arvicola amphibius (assembly GCF_903992535.2). NCBI lineage: Eukaryota > Metazoa > Chordata > Mammalia > Rodentia > Cricetidae > Arvicola > Arvicola amphibius. Next base: position 133,994,462 of record NC_052047.1, read on the forward strand.
ATGGGCTTCGTGCACTGCTTGCTGTCCCCCTGACCTTAAAGCTCGCTGCTTCAACCTGTCCGGAGCTGTCCTTCGGCAGGCGGTGTGTGAGAGTCATAAAATCAGTCACACAAATGACCCACCACACACAGAAAAGCCACCGATCTGTCACCAGGCTTTTAAACCAAGTGGCACTTAAAATAACGACTAGCTCAGCCACTGAGAACAGACGAGGCAGCCCAGCCCAGGGCCCAGAGGAGGTAAGACTGGGCTCCACTGCTGATTTATGCCCAAACGTCATTCTCTATTCGAGGTTTGAAACATTCTGAGCAGCGGATGCTAAGACATGCGAAAGACTTCCATAACCCCCTGAGCAGCAGGGCACGGGCTCTCGGGGGGATATTTATGTCCTGAAATATTCTCATGACACCTCAACCATGTGTTTGCAGGGTCATAGGAGGCAGAGGATAGGAGCACTGGGCTGTTTTTACCTTCTCCATCTCCCATACATTTGTGAGAGCTGGTCCTTTTCTGATCAAAGGGCTTGTCATGAGCCTGGCCCTAGGGAGCCTGGCCCCCTCCGTTTGATGTTGCCGAGGCTGAGATCAACAAGCAGGAGAAAGCTGTGCTCACCTCTACAGGGCTGCAGGGACACATGCATGGGTCCATGGGTAGTGACAGATCTCTAGGGGACAGTCAATCTACACAGAGTGGCCAGGGACAGCCCAGAGGATGGCCATCTGCTTAGGCCTGTTCAAGTCTGGTTCTTCCGGCCTTCATCCTCAGTCAGAAGCCTTGTTTGTGAGTCTCTGGGATGAGAGGGGAACCCGGAGAAGGGTTCAGGCTTGCTGCCAGATGGACTTGGGGACCGATTTTGTGACCTCCTGAGCATTTGGTAGAGTATCAAGCTGTCTCCTGATAAAGATCCTGGCTCATCAGCTGCGGTTATCAGTTTCCTAGGTGTGGGACCTCAGCGAGTGTGCAAGTAAGTAAATCAACCTGGGCCCTGAGTCTTCTTTACTGATGTAGACACACACACACATACACACGGATGCTAAACGAGCACTGGCCACTGTGGAATGGTCCCACAGGTCCTGGCATAGACTTTCAGATCTTGGAGAATTTAGTCACTTGGCCTTCTGGAGATTCCTGTCACTTGGTAGCACACCCAGGCTCACTGCTTGTCACATCTCCTAGCCAAGCTGTTCTCCAGGATGCTGGACCATGGAAGGAGCCAGAGACTGTCCTGAGCCTGGCTGGTCTCCTAGTTTCTGGTGACCCCCCCCCTCAGATAACTCACAGTTATTATGAGTTAATTGAGTCCTGGTATGGGTTTCAGCATGCCCTCCAGTTGCCCATCTTCCTGATTAGGGCCTGAGGGTCCTACGCAGAGGATGATTCTCCCAGACTGGTCTCGATCCCATGGTGGGGATGCTCATCTTACTAACAACTGTGGGGTGCAGTCAACTCTCTAGTTTCAGCAACTGTGGGGTGCAGTCAACTCTCTAGTTACAGCAGGCTATGTGGAGGCAGAGGAAGTGCTCCCAGCAGGGTTCGCCCCTGGAAGCCTGGGTAAAACAGGTTGCTACATTCTACTGAGCTTCTGAATGAGAGGGGCTAGTGTACCCCCATGAATTTGCCTTTCTAATAAGCCTCCAGGTGAGCCTGAAGCTGTAGGCCTTTTACAGAAACCCAGGGTTCAAGCTGTGCTTCTCAAACTCTAGCGAGAAAAGGTGCCTGGGAGCTTGCTTAGATTCAGACAAGGGGGTTCCGCGCACATCGCCTGTGATGCTTTCCCAAGGGTTTGGGGCTTATTTCCACCCCACTGACTTGAGAGCAAAGACAAGCAGGTAGCCAGCAGCACCAGGAACCCTGGCCCAGGAAGCCCTCGGGTAAGGGCAGTCCTGTTGATTCTCAGTCCTTCGTGGGATTAGATGGCACTACTCCACCAGTTTTCACTTTCAGTAAAAATCTAATCAGGTTGGTTTGATCAGAAGCAGAGGATGGGGCTGGCGAGAGGCTCAGTGGGTAAAGGCGCTTGCCAGAAAATCCAGACGACCTGAGTTTGGTTCGCAGAACCCTCATAAAGGCAAAAGGGGAGACCCAATTCCACACAGTTCTCTGACCACAGCACGTGTGTCATGACATGCATGTGCTTACACATTCACCCACAGTACCACATAATAAATAAAACAAAAAACAAACAAACAAACAAGAAACCCATAAGAGAGAAAGAGAGGGCAAACACAGTTTCCATGACAAGGAAAGAGTTCAGAGCTGGAAGGATGCCATCCAGTATCGGCCTCACAGACGGAATTCATGCTGTGTGAGCTTGGGCAGGTTGCCTACCCTTTCTGACCTACAGCGTCTTCAAACCCACGATAGGCACAGCAATGTACTTTGCATGATGAACTTGGAAGGTTTGGGGAGTGGTACAAAGCAGGAGTATCTGTATCTGTCCTTAAAACACCTCAGAAGATTCTCCGCCAAGAGTAATAGAAAGCAGAAACGGTGAGAATACCATAGCCTGACCCTCCTTGCTGCTCATTCCACCTCCAACCAGAGGTGGGTTGGCCTGAGTCTTGGCAGAGGAGGAACCTCAAGGTAGATTAAAATTCCACCTGAGAGAAGGGAGAACTCTCATCAAGGGAGCTTTAAATACTGCTGCATTCCTGGATCCCTGAACACAAGTGAAGTCATCTTCCAGGCCAGCACTTAGGGAGTTTGTGTTTGTAATGTTCCCTTGGAGAGTCTACCACACAACCAAAGCTAAGAACATTGTTCCAGAAGCAGGGCCGGCTACCCCTGTTCGCTTGTGGCCAGGTGGCTAATACAGTAAATGTGCTGGAGCTCAGAGCTTGGATCCAGCCTCCCCCTGTTGATGCTGCTTCTCATAGGCACACTGGTACCCCTAACCTGCACTCCCCAATGCAAGCTGCTTTTTAGTGGAAGCTTTTTTTCTGCCGGGTGTTGCCCACTGAAGAGGTTTCATATTGAAGAGACATTATGGCTCAGTGGTAAAGCACTTGCCTAGCATGCTCAAGGCCCTTTGTTTCACATCCAGGACCCCCAAACCAATCAAACAAAATCCCCACTGTTGGAGTATCTGGCTCCAGCATCTGTCCAGTATACAAACACAACAGGCCCTGGTCCACACTGGCCACTTTGTTTTGCTTGTTGCTTTATCCTGAACCATGCAGAACAAAAAAGTACGAAGTCCCTATTCCCTCAGAAGGCCAGAAGTCTGGTTTAGGGACTCTTCTCTCTCTTTCTCTCTGATTCCAGAGAGAAGGAGGAAGTAGGTGACCTCCAATGCCCCCAGCTTCCACTAGGTGCTTAAAAAGAGATCATCTGGGGGCTGGAGAGATGGCTCAGCAGTTAAGAGTGTATACTTCTTTTGCAGAAGACCCAAGTTTGGTTCCCAGAACCCATGTCAGGTGACTCACAATGGCATCTGACTCCCCCTCCAGGGGTATACAATACCTCTGGTCCCCATTGGCTCTTGCACTTTGTGTGCACACACTCCCACACACAGACACACAAACATACAGATTTATGTGCACATACCCCCATGCACAGACACACAGACATACAGATTTATGTGCACACACCCCCATGCACAGACACACAGACATACAGACATACACAATTAAAATATTTTTTAAAGGATATAGTTCTGAACCTGGCTCTTTCTCCACTGTTTCCTGTCCATGAGCAGCTATGAAGATGATAGACAAATCATCAAAAATTACCCTGGCTTCCCCTATTCTTCCAGGGTCCCTGAGCTGTGCTGGGCAGGATACCACTCTACCAGAGAGACTCCCAAATCCTGCGGTGGTGGAACCTGGCAGACACCACATTCTCCAGGAGGTAAGGAAGCAGCCCCTAGTGATAAGCCATAGTGCTGTGCACTCCTGGAGGCGATGCAGAGAGAAGGACGCTTTGGCTTTGCATTCACCTCCCCATCGAAACCACAGCCACACTCCCATCAAGAGACACACTCAAGCTGAAGGGCGGTCTATAAAACTCCAGTGACTGGTAGACACCCAGGAGGTAGAATGATCTCCATATCCTGGGTTAGAACAGAAAAGAATATTAGTGGGAAACTGAGGCAGTCCCAAAAGAGTCTGTAGCTCTGTTCATGGCAGTACCAATGCTAATTCCTATTTTGATAACTGGCCTGTATAAAATGTTAACAGCAGGGGACCCTGGACAGAGTATGGCTCTCCGCTTACTGTCGTGGCAACTCTCTCTAAAATTGTTTCAAAATTAAAGTTTCTTTATTTAAACTATTGAGGACAAATAAATGCAACAAAATCTCTCTCTCTCTCTCTCTCTCTCTCTCTCTCTCTCTCTCTCTCTCTCCCTCTCTCTCTCTCTCTCCCTCTTTTTTCTGATCTATGAGGTAGAGTCACCAAAGGAGAAAATCAGGGCTGCTAGCTGAAGCTGAATTTACTGCCAGTGAACAGGTCTGCCTGCCTTTCTGGGCTGCAATTTATAGCCACAGAGCCAGACCCCACCATCGATCCCCACTCTGAGCCCCCAGGGCTGGTGTGGGGGTCCTCTGGGTAAAATCAATGCCCGGAGGTGACTCTGTGCATTTCGCTCCGTCAAAGGAATCCAGATTTATTATGTTCTGCACAAGACAGATTCCAGAGCAATAGAAAGGGGCCAAGTGGAGGAGCTCAAGGCCTGACTTCTAGGCCTGGATGCACCATCACACCTGTGTAGTGGTTTAGGGACCATGGTTTTGGGAAATGGTCTCTAAGGCCACCTCCAACTTGTAGATCATAGTTAAACTTTGATTGCAGGAGACGGAATGAGTATGAAAGAATATTGGAAGGAATCTGCAGGGAGCCCAAAGGCACAGAGATGGAGGAGCCAAAATTACTAACAATCAAAGTAGGGCACTTTGTGTAACACACATAGCACTTCAATAGCTTAGCCCCCGTCAGTGTGCCATGGTAATGGTGGGTGCTCATTGCTCTATGGAGTCATTCAATAGCCCAAGTCCCTTCCATCTTGTGACTCCTCCCGCTTGTAGTCCTTGGAGTCCTTTCCACCCAGTCTGTCAGTAGGGGGAAGGCCCGTGTCTGGGAGGCTCATGGTGGGCATGTCTGAAATGTCCATCTTGATTCTGTTTACATCCTACTAGTCAGATCAAAATGTCCGTAAGGAAGCCTGGGAAATGAATCTACACATGTTCTCAGGAAGTGGAGACCTAAGACAGCAAGCAGCAGGCATGCACAGGCAATGTGAACTAATCAGGAAGTATCTAAGGCTTGGTCACTGGGATGAATGAGTTCACACCAGCCAAAGAATTTTCATCCTTGTATCTCCGCCCCAGCTATAGAGTCCTATGCGAGGGTCCAAATGGCCTATGTAGCTCCTAGAGGAGTCCACCCTGATCCCTCTTTCCTCCACTCCCCACCCAAGCCTTCTCCATTCCCTGCAGATTTGAAGTCCTAGCTAGCTTCTCTGCTCACTGCCCCTCCCACGTAGAGCTTCTTCAGCTATTAGCATCCTGACAACCACCATTTGGTCTTGGCTGTCTTTCTGGCCCTCCAGCCTCTCCTGGTCACTCTTTTCTCTTCTCATGAGCTGAGGTGCCTTTTGGCTTCTCTGAACACAAACATTGCCGGCCATTGAAACTTCTCTGTTTCTCCCTGCACGGAATACCCAGCTCCTCATTCAAACACATGCACGATACACTATAAATATTTATAAATAGGGCATATGCGTGAGTATGCTGTGTATATTTTTGTATCTGTCCATCTATTCACCCACCCTTTATTCACCTATTAACTAATCCATCCATCTGCCAATCCATCCATCCATCCATCCATCATCCATCCATCCATCTATCCATCCATCCACCCATCCATCCGTCCATCCATCCATCCACCATCCATCCACCTACCCATCCATCATCCATCCATCACCCATCCACGATCCTTTCATCCATCTCCAGCCATGTCGTATGTGACTTTTCCCCACGCTCTGCCCTTAGGCTCATCTTTCCTCTACTGCTTCACTGTCCCTTTGACCATTTGATCCCATATTGCCACGGACATGCTATGTCAGAAACATAGATGAACATTTGTGTACTTTTCCACAATACCAGAATTCATTGAATATCACTAAATTCACAAGGGATGGCCATTTTGTTGGCAGCAACTTACCAAGCAGAACCTCTTCCCTTATTCTCTGCTAAGGCAAACATAAAAGGGTTCTTTTATTCTTAACTTACTACTAATAGCCGGGCGATGGTGGCGCACGCCTTTAATCCCAGCACTCGGGAGGCAGAGGCAGGCGGATCTCTGTGAGTTCGAGACCAGCCTGGTCTACAAGAGCTAGTTCCAGGACAGGCTCTAAAGCCACAGAGAAATCCTGTCTCGAAAAACCAAAAAAAAAAAAAAAATTTACTACTAATATTAACTCTCAGATCACATATTGTACATCACAAGGTAAATCTATCTATCTATCTATCTATCTATCTATCTATCTATCTATCATCTATCATCTATATATTATCTATCTATCATCTATATATTATCTATCTATCATCTATATATTACCTATTTATGTAGTTTGCCAAATGGTTACAAGGGGTTAGAGAACAAAGAGGCCTGAGAAGCAGTGAAGATGATGGAGAGGTAAATATTATCTGTGTGGGGTCAGAGGTTACATACAGGACTGGCTGGAGCTCTTCAGCAGAAGCTACTGTAGGGCCAGGTCACTGCAGGGTCACAGGCTTGAGCAGCGTTACAGAGTTAACTGCAGAGGCAAGGTGCTAGACCATGGAAGTTATAGCAGGGTCAGGCCTGGGCAGACAGATAGATGGACAGCAGGTCTAGATGGGCAAATAGGATAGGCAAGCTGCAATTCAAGGAGGCTGTGTGAACAGTGGGGACCGAGTCAGCTGAAGTCCCTGGGACAGCCAGGCATTGCCTTGGACCAGTCTCGCGACCACACAGTGACTGGTCGGTGGGCCACTGCAGTGTTCAGTGTCTGTATCTTATGTATCTAATAGGTTCTCAGGCCTGAATTTCCTGATATGATTTTTTTTAAAAAATTCCCTTGTGCTCATATGGTCCCAGCTCACATCCTCATGTAAAAATAATTAGAGGAGAGGCATTCCTCCTACTCCCAAGAATAAGTCATTTATCACTCTGTGCCATATGGATGGTGCAGGACAGATGGCACCGTTCACATGTCCATCCAGGTGCAGGGCCATCCTCCATCCTCAAAATGGCATCAGGAGCTGCTTGTAAAATGGAGTCTCTTCGGGCAAGGCACAGTCTGAACAAAATCACTGTTTTTACACAGTAACTTAGGGCAGTGCGCAGCCTGGTCTCAACATCAGGACCTGTGCCTAGCCTGCAGATGCCTGTATGTTTGGCTTTCCCACCTAACTACGACTTCTTTGAGGTGGCGAAGGCATCTTGCTTAGTGTTGTGAGTGACCAGGTGAGGTGTCCAGGTTTGCTGGGTTAATCCAGAAGTGGGACCTGGCTGCTGAAAGTTCCAGCCTACACTTTCTTTGTTTCTTTGTTGCTTGCTGACCTGGCCATAATACCTTCTTGCCCTGACAGCATCCTGGAAAGTGCTTTGTCCACCCTAAGTTCCATTGCATGGAGGATAAAACTAGAGCCGCACGAAAAGGGGGTGGAGCATGTACATTTCAGTTGTAACCCTGTATGGTTTCAAAGTTGTGTTTTCTAGTTTGGGCTCTCTCAAAGCCGCTGATGAAATAACTCAAAAGAAAAAGAAGACATCAGGGTTTGCTCAGGATGACTGATTTAACAAAACTGCCTGGTGGTGGTGGAGGGGTGTGTGTGTGTGTGTGTGTGTGTGTGTGTGTGTGTGTGATGCTCAGGAACCTTCTGGACCACACACACCTCACCTTTCGTGTTAGCTGTTTGTGGAGCACACACGAGAGAGCTCAGCTCCTTCATGTCACTGAGCTCAGTACCCTGGGAGCCTGGGTTTTTGATCCAGGCAATAACTGAGCCAACAAGTGACTTTGGGGTGAACCCTAGAGGATTCTCTCATTGTGGGAGAATTTCGTAGTTTTATTAAAATGTAGTCCTGCCCCCCCCCCCCCCCTTGGAACTTGCTGTGTGGCCCAGGCTAGCCTCAAACTTGTGATGTCTCCCAAGTACCATGTTTAAAGGAGTATATTGGGTTGACTTTTCCTCTTCCTGTGTGAGTCTGGGATCAGCATCAAGTCAGAGGCCATGGTACTGTGCCTTCTGCTTCTCCTTACAGGAAGGGAGGGAGTCCTGTGAAATTCTCTATGAAGTCCTCTAGGATCGCTGCTGTCACAAGATGACCACTGAGGGGAGCCCTTGAGCCATCAAGCAAGGAAGTTATTGTCTGAAGCTAGTCTTCAGTCCCACAGCAGTTGGGGATTTGAGGCTGTCCTTTATGCCTGCTGTGATGGATCTCTTTCCTCCAGGTGCAGGGCCAGAGTGGGCAAGCCACACAATTGCTGTGTGACTCTGAGCGGGCCACATGCTGTCTCTATGTCAGTCAGGATCCTTGGCCAGAGGCAAACAGAACTGGCTCTGGCCAACTGAAGCTGTCAGATTCCAATGAGAGCAGAGAATGGAGTGAATCAGGAAAGAGCAAATAGGGGCTGACAGCCAGGACCCAACGAGGTCTTCTAAATTGAGATGCCTCTCCTGTCCCCACTCCCTGGTTAGCTGTTGGCCCTGCTGAAGAATTCTGGAACACCCACTACTGTTGATCACCCTTCTCCTCTTTATTCCTGCTTCTCTGTGTCCCGCAATCAGGGTTCCTGTCCTGAGTGGGTTCTCCTGGTCTCAGCCCATCTGTCTGTAGATGGTTCTAGAACTCTTCCAGCTCCCAGACAGAAAGGGCTTTGGACCTGGTAGCTACATGGGACCCGTATTTGTCATACTCCTTACCTGGCAGTGAAATCTAGAGTGGCCTTAGCTTGTGTGCTGGATGAACAAGAGCAGAGCAGAGAGGGGGACAGCTGTCCCGTTTCCTGAGGATTCTGCAGCTCCGGCCCTGTATCCAGCATGAGCCACACTCCCTGACATTTGTTAACTCACCAAACCCTCAGAAAACTCCAAACAGATTCCATCTGCACACCAGTGTTATAGACAAGAAAGCAGTATACTGAACTGTTTTCTGTTACTCAAAGGAAACACCCGAACCTGTGTCATGTCTACAAAAAGAGGTCCGCTTAGTCAAGGGTGCGGTGCTGACTCTCTCCTGCTTTGGCTCTGGTGAGGATCCTACTGTGGGAATAAAAAAGGGGAGATGTGAAATGTCTCCCACAGGCCGGTTTTTTGAAACACTCCACTCTGGTTGATGATGCTGTTTGGGGGAGTTATGGGACCTTTAGGGGGGAAGACCTCACCGGGGAAAGTGGGTCTCTGAGGGGAATGGGGCAGAACACAAGGTTTACAGGCAGGCTTGGCTTCCAGCTCTAGTTACTGCCTCTGCTTCATGACCTGTTGAGGTGCAAAGAACTGTGGGTCACAAAAGTTCCTGCCACCACAGACAGGAGCCCAGGTGCCATGCTGTCTTCCCTCCTGGGAACCTGGGAGCCAGTGTAAGTCCTTCCAACCTCCTGCTGCTTCTTGCCAGGTATTGGGTCACAGTGATAAGAAGAGCAACAAATGCAGGATCCCAGGACTTGGGCCCCATCCCATTCATCTCTAAGGGCAGGTGAATGCCTTCTAGGTCCAGCCTCTGGAAAGTTCCACACCTCTTAGTGGCACTCCAGCGGGGATCAAAATTCCAACACACAAGCCTCAGATCTCACATGTGAACTGCATCTAAGCATGGCAGAGAGATGAAACAATTTCCCCAAGGTTGCACACCTGGTAAGAGGTAGAAGGAGGAATCAAACGCAAGCATTCTGTTCTCTTAGCTCTATACTATGTTTCTACTTTGGGGACTGAGTGTCAGCCTCTCAGGGACCCCCCCTCCACACACACACACACACACACACACACACACACACTGCCCCATAACCTCATCAAAGGGCAAGCATTTGAGTCAGCTTGGGGTTTCTCTGTTCTTATAAATCTTTTCTTGCCTCTAGGGTTTAGCATCTTTTCTGTCTGCTGAGATGGATCATTTTGATTTTCTGAACTAAAGAAAAGGCAGGAAGGGTTCGATAAAACACAGCTTCACCTGAAGGGGAGAGGAAATAAATAGTCCCTCTTCAGACATTAGAGCAAGAAGTCTGTAAGATGAAGAAAGCCAACATTCATTTTCAAAGCCTACCCTTCCATGGGCCTCTGTCCAAAACTCAGGTTTGCTTCACTGACCCGGCTTCTGGCAGTGGGGTGTCTATACAGAGATCTACCACCAGGGGGCAGACCACGCGAGGAGAATGCCAAGTTTGGCCCTTGTGTCTCTCTCCCTGCAGGCTGTTTGCAGCATGGCCAGGATGCGTGGCTCCAGGGACCAGAACTGTATTTTTATCCGCTGCTCATTTTTAGCAATCTGGTAGACGTCTTCTTTTTTGACACACAAAGGAGTTGGCTGCCTTTTGCAACAGGAGTCCCTGTTTGGGAGAATGGTCTGCCACTGGGTCTGTGTCCCTCAGGGTTGTTACCAATACTGTGTCCCCGGGGAGATCATGTCTGCCCTCTTCCATGCTCAGGCATAGCTCTGCCTTGCCTTATCTAGGGCCAAACCTTGCTAGTTTCCGCTAGGCTGGACAGCTTTGTCATGGTGATGGACCCCTGGGCTCCTGCAGCCACCTGATCAGGCTTTGGGCTGGCCTGAGGGACTACAGTCTGGGTAAATTGGGGTGGATATTAGGTAAAACACACACACACACACACACACACACACACACACACACACACACACTCTCCAGGGTCCAGCCCTGAGAAGGATAGGATCTCGTTTAGAGGAGAAGCTCAGCTCCCACAGTACCCCACTCCTTCCCAGGCTTAGCCCCTGGTACAAATGAACTCCCAGCCACCAGCCACTCAGGCTCCAACAAGAACCTCAGCAGGGAAGGGTAAAAGATGACGTTAGTCCTCCTCTAGCCTTCGCTATGCTTGCCTCCACCCCAAGCTTTGCGCCTGAGTTTCTTGGGTGCCCAGGGTCTGGTGCATTGAACGTATGGAGTAAGGCTGTGCACCCTTTACCTCATGGCCTAACTCACCTCAAACTCATATGCTTCGCTAGACGCCCTTTTCACTCACAGAAATAGGATTTGTTTGTTTCAAGGTGGAAATTCAAGGTTCTAGCAGGCTCCGGTAAGGTGCTAGGCCCTGGGGAAACTGCAGGGCACAGGGTAGGACCAGCATCCCGTCATGATGGGTGTGTTTCAAAAACAGTATGACTTACTCATTTCGTGGTTCCACAAACACCATAGACCGCTTAAAAAACTAAGATGTTGTACACGGGTCCCTCCATGCGCCTCAATGATGCAATCAAGAGATGTGGGCAACACACACTGATGGAGGACAATTCCATCGCAGTTTGCTGTTGCTGTTGGGTTATCTGTTTGTTTTTGTAAGTAGAAGAAAGAACTAGGGAGCTCCGTTAGTTAGTAAAGTGCTTGCCATACGAGCATGAGGACCTGAGTTCAGTTCCCAGCATCCACCTGAAAAGCCAGGTGTGGCTGAGTGTGCTTGAAATATCAGTGCTCAGGAAGTAGAGTCAGGTGGATCGCTGGCAGTTAGTCTGCCCAAAGTGGTGGATGCCAGAACCTAGAGAAAGACCCTGTCCCAAAAGACAAGCAGAAGAGTCTTCCCTGTGCCCCCACACCTCCACCTGTAGACCTATGTTCTAAAGTAGTGCTTTAAAAAGCGTATTATAGCAAACACCCAAACCAGAAATCCAGACTTTCATTGTCAGGTATAGTATAGTGTGTATGTGGCACGCCATTTCTATACTGTCCTATGACAGGCGTGTGGGCTTCTTCACACAGCATCATTGCAAACACTGCTCTGCACTGTGGCGTTACACAGTGCAGATACACAAGCAGGTGAGAAACTTCAGTGCTATCACAATCTTGCAGGGCCAGAGTCACAGGGGAAGCCCCTCTCATTGTCAACCGAAGCACAGGTTTGTAGCACACGGCTCTCTTGGCCCTCCTGATCAACTGAGGAGTCAGGACAAATAGGACAAGAAAGTGGAGTCCCAGCAGAAAAAAATAATGGCATCTTTAATTTGCGAGCAAATGGACGGATCTAGAAAATATCATATTGGGTGAGGTAACCCAGACCCAGAAAGACAAATATCTTATGTACTCACTTATAAGTGGCTTTTAGACATAAAAGGAAAAAAAAAGCAGCCTAAAATTCACAATCCCAGAGAACCTAGACAACAAAGAGGTCCCTAAGAGAGACATACATAGATCTAATGTACATGGGAAGTAGAAAAAGGCAAGATCTCCTGAGTAAATTGGGAGCATGGGGACCATGGGGACCATTGGAGAAAGTAAGAGATGGAGGGGAGAGGAAGGGAGAGGAGTGGAAAAAATATGTAGCTCAGTAAAAACAATTAAAAATAATTAAAAAAACACATTAAAAATAAAAGAAAACAAAAATTCAACTAAAAAAATTAAAGTGCTGTAGAAATAAAGGACAATATAATAAAGGTCTTTAATGCATGTATTGAGATAAAAATTATTTTTCTGTCATCTGACTCAATTTATACAATTAGTATTTTTTTACTGATTTGTATATATTGAAGTATTTTTGAATCTCTTGAATGAAACCAACTTGATAGAGCATATGATCTATGATCTTTTTATGTCTTATGTTCAGTTTGCAAGTATATATTATGAGTTTTTCTATGTTCATTAAAAAGAAAGAAAATGGAGTCCCAGAGAAAGCAAGTGTTTCCTAGAGCGGCGAATGCTACCCTGCTTTCTGCACCTATTCCTTGAAACTTGGGAAGGAATGGGTTTATCTTAGTCGATAAAGTAAGGTCCATCATCCAGGAACCAAAGCAGGAACCCAAAGCAGGTACCTGGAGACAGGAACCGATGGAGAGTCCATGGAGGAACAGTGCTTGCTGGCTTGCTCTCCATGGCTTGCTCAGCCTGTTTACTTATACAAACTACAACCACTATCCCCGAGGTGACACTCCCAATAGTGGGTTGGGCCGGGTGGTGGTGGCGCACGCCTTTAATCCCAGCACTCAGGAGGCAGAGGCAGGCGGATCTCTGAGTTCGAGGCCAGCCTGGTCTACAAGAGCTAGTTCCAGGACAGGCTCTAGAAACAACAGGGAAACCCTGTCTCAAAAAAAAAAAAAAAAAAAAAAAAAAAAAAAAAAAAAAAAAACCAAAAAAAAAAAAAACCAAAAAAAAAAAAAAAACCAATAGTGGGCTGGGCCTATTTCACATCAATCATTAATCAAGAAAATGGCCTACGGGCGGGTCAATGCATCAGTCTGATAGAGGTAATTCCTCAGTTGAGATCCCCTCTTTCTAAGTGACTAGTTGGTGTCAAGTTGACAAAAAACTCAATAGCAGACAGTTACAGGAACTCTCGTCAGTGCCTCAACCTAGAGGCGTGTTCTCCCTCCAATGCCATCAAACGCATACTATATGTGGTCCCAACCCCTGCCTGTGGGGAACCCAGACAGCTGGGGACCTAGGTATAATTACTGTGCTGCGGCTTGGAATGTAAGGGAATCTGTGAGAAATGTGTGCTCTTTAAATACCCCTGTTGCTCCTCCCAGAGAAGCACACGGCAAGCTCTTTTGTATGGCGCATTATCCCAATTTGCCTGTCAGTTCAGGTTTTGTGTCTTGATTTGGGAAATCCATTGCACAATCAGTATAGCAGTGGTCGCCAGGCCCAGCTTGCTTTCTTTTCTCGGGTTTGTCAGGGCATTCTGCACAGACATTTCCAGATGTTGCACAAGGGTTTGTCAAACTTGCCCTTGTCGATTTCTTCCAGAGCGTCAGAGTTTAGAAAAAAAAAATCACTCTTCCAAGGAAGTCATAAGACCTTAGTTTGGGCTTTTCCATCTGTGACTCTAATTTTACATTTAACTCTTTAGATTCTTTAGCTTTTAAAGATTGTGTTTGAGAAGCAATCTAGAAATTTCTTTGTTCTCACGAGAATGTCATTCTGTGGGCTCCCCTGTTTCCAGGGTTTCTTTTCTACAAGCTGTTTGTACATTTCCCTCCCCTCTACCCCTTCCTCTTCTTCTTTCCTTTCTTCTCCTTTCCCTTTCTCCCTTCTTCCCTCCCTCTCTCTCCCTCCCCCATCTCCCTGCTCCCCTCTCTCTTTCCCACAGTGAAACTGCTCCTTCCCAAATGAAACACTCTCACCAGCAGACAGCAAGGGGAGGGCCTTGAGGTCTTAGAGCCCAACCCTATTTCCTCTTCACCCTCTGCTTCCTGGCTGTGGATGCAGTGTAACCAGTCACCTCTTGCCCTGGCTGTCATGCTTCTCCGCCATGATGGACTGCATCACTTTGAATTGTGAGTCAATGGTCACTGTAAACCTTTGCTCTCTTAAGTGGCTTTTTTTTTTGTTGTTTGCTGTTAAGCTTTTTCTTTTCCTTAAAAATATTTAGCTATTTGTGTGTGTGTGTGTGTGTGTGTGTGCCTCTGTGTGTGTGCGCCTCTGTGTGTGTGTGCCTCTGTGTGTGTGTGTGTGTGCCTCTGTGTGTGTGTGTGTGTGTGTGTAGGCCAGGACATGCATGTGAAGGCCAGAGGACAATCTTAGGGAGTTTCCTTCCACTATGGCTTCTAGGGATTGAGTTCAGGTTGACAGGCATTTGAGGCAAATACCTTTACCTGTTGAGCCATCCTGCTGACCCCCTAAATTTCCTTTGTCAACAACAAGAAATATAACTAATACGAGGGACCAGGGAAGGAGTGGACACTTTAGTATCAACTGTATCCTGATCACAGGCACCTTGGCAACAGAGTGCAGGTGGGACTGGATGCTAAACACCGTGCAGATGTCTGTCGCACAGTAATCTGGCCTGGGATTGAGGGTCTACAAATTTACAAGAAGCCGAGACTTTTGTAATGCATCTGCCTGTAAAGGCACCTATTATTAATTCCCCAAGCTCCCCAGGTGCTAGGGGATCATAGCATTTCAGCAGGCAAGTGCATGCATCCCTTGGGCTGCCTGCCTCTGAAGATATGGTTTGCTTAGTTACATCTGTCTTCCAAGGTCAGGATTGTTAGGGACCAGATGGAGATGATGGTACCTAGCAAAGAGGATCTTGGCGAATATCCCTAACCCTTATCCTACTAGCCAGAGACCACTACATTCCAGCATGTCCTCTCCCCACCTGCTCTTGATACTTAGGGCAACCCAACAAGTAGCTGTTCAAATGTGGGCAGCACATGGCTCAAACTGTAGACAGGCAAGTAGGCCAGGCTAATCATAGACAATCTGGAGCAGAGGGTGTGCTGGGTAGTTTAATATCAACTTGACACAAGCTTGAGTCATCTGACAGGAAGGAGCCTCAATTGGGAAGATGCTCCATAACATCCATCTGTAAGACATTTTCTTAATTAGTGATTGATGGGGGAGAGCCAGCCGTGGTAGGTGGTGCCCTCCCTGGGCTGGTGGTCCTGGCTTCTACAAGCAGTAGGTTGAGCAAGCCGCGGGGAGCAAGTTAGTAAGCAGTGTTTCTCCATGACCTACTATCATCCCCTGCCTCCAGACTCCTGTCCTGTTTGAGTTCCTGTCCTGACTTCTTTTGATGATGAGCCAAGTGCTGTGGACGTGTAAGCCAAATAAACCCTTCCCTTCCTAACTTGCTTTTGGTCATGGTATTTTATCACAGCAATAGAAACACTAACGGAGACAGAAGGATTGCTGAAATCAACACACACCTAGGTGTTTTGACACAGATACATGCCATTTGGGCAACAATAATTAAAAAAACAACCCATTAAAATTTTGTGTGTTTTATGTACATGTTTGTACAGCTGTCCTTGCAGAGGCCCACGGGGGGGGGGGGCGCATTAGATTCCCACTCTATCACTCTGCACCTTATTCTCCTGAGGCAGGGTCTCACATTGAACCTGGAGCGAGACTGGAAGCTAGCAAGCCTTGGAGATCCTCTCGTCTCTTCCTGGTCCACAGTCCTGGGTTACAGGCAACAGTGCATACACACTCATCTACCTATGTGAGGGCAGGGATTTGAACTCAGGTCCTCGGGCTGATGCAGCAAGAGCTCTTGTGCACTGAGCCATCTCTCCAGCCCTGAAACAGCTCTGTTTTGTGTCCTACAGCCATTTTAAGCTACTCCTGGCTTTCTACAAACACACTTAAGTGGGACTCCGCACTGTGCATGCTTCAGAGGGGTAGCAGTATTTCATTCCATTGGCATGTATTTACTTTCTGGGTTACAAGAATTAAAATAAGAAGAGATCAAGCTCCTCTGAGTGTAGAGAGGCAGCCTTAGGAAGATGATTGAGACGTTCAGATAGTTGCTGGCTTAGGGCTGCATGGAAGAGTGCCGTGTGTGAGAGACAATACTTTCATTACGGTAGTGATCAACTCCATTCTTTTGTGGTGGCAAAGAAAGAATAAAAAAAAATTGATTCCCTTAAATCTCACAATTTAAACAGATAGTTAAGGGCTGTGGTTTCTGAACATGGCTTCATGCAGACACTTGGGATGAGAGCGAAAATAAATGGAGGAATTTAGTTGGTGAGGGGCTGGCCTCTTTTGAATTTGGGCAAGGCCTTCCCCTTCTGTAGGTCTCAGTTATCTCATTCAGGAAAGCTTAGAGGCACCCATTTCTTGTCCTGAGGTGGTAAGAACGGCAGATGTGTGCATGTGTGTGTATGCACATGTGTGCACTTGCATGCGTGCCCACCAATGTATTTGCAGAGGCATTCTCCTTGTCTGTGTGCATGTGGAGGCCGCGGGTGACTCCAGGTGTCTTACTACTCTCCATCTGATCTGTTGAGACATAGTCTCTCCGAACCCAGAGATTGCCATTCCAGGTAGACGTGCTGGTCGGTGAGCCCTGGAGGCCTTCTCCTTCCACTGACAGCCTGAGGTTGCAGGCACATGCTACCATTCCTGGCCTTTATGTGGATACTGTGGTCTTAGCTCAGGTCCTCAAGCTTACACAGCAAGCACTGTAGTTGGGGTTTTCTTTGGGCTGCCAAGCAGCTCCCAAATAAAGACATGGAGAGTTATTATTAATTATGAAAGCTTGGCCTTAGCTTAGGCTTGTCCCACTAGGTCTTATAACTTAATTTAACCTGTTTCTGTCGATTCATGTTTTGCCTTGGGACTTTTTACCTTTCTTTTATTCTGTGTGCCCTACTTTCTTGCTTCCTCCGTGTTTGGCTGGCTGACCCCTGGCATCTCCCTGTCATCTTCTTTTCTTTCTTCTTTGAGCCTACATTCCCCTTCCTACCTACTCTCCCTGCCCAGAAGTTCCGCCTATACACCCTCCCTCATTATTGGCCGTTCAGCTTTTCATTAGGCCAATCAGGTGCTTTAGGCAGACAAGGTAAAGTGGCAACACATCCTTACATCATTAAACAGATGCAGCACATCTTTTCATAGCTAAAAAATATTCTGTAACAAAGCACTGTCTACATTACGCCCCCCACAACACACACACACACACACACACACACACACACACACACACACCAGAGTTTTGGCCCCACTTTCTTTGAGAAAGTTGGAGAACATACACAGAACCACTGAACAGAGCATGGAGGCCTAGAAAGAAAATCAACTAAGTGTGTCCATGACTGTTCTTCATCAGCAGTTCAGGGAGGGGAGGGGGACAGAGGTCAGCTTTATAGGGACAGCGCTCAGGTTGGTGAGACACAGCAGAGAAGAGGACCGGCCAAGAGAAGGGATAGGGGACACTCTAGGTGTGAGATGGGTAATCCCCATAGTGTTTGATTGAATATTGATCTACAGGGGTGTGATAGGGGGAAAAGATCAAGTTCAGACCTTACACAGGGCCAGAAAGTTCTCCTCCAACATAGCCATGGCCAACCGCTCAGCAGCAGAGGCTGCTGGAGTTGGTGGCTTCAGTCCGAGACTGTAGGCTGATTGTCTGATCTCAGAGAGCCTGGAATGTGTCTGCAAATGATAAAACCATTCCAAGTCGCTTTACTAATTTAAGAAAATGGCTCAAGAAAGGAAGGGTGTGCTGGCTAGTTTTATGCCACCTTGATACATGTTAGAATTATTTGGAAAGACAGACTCCCAATTGGGAAAAAATGCTCCAGCAGATTGGCCTGTGGGAAAACCTGTGGTACATTTTCTTGATTAGTGATGGATGTGGGAGGGCCCAGCTCACCATGGGTAGTCCCATCCCTGGTCTGATGGTCCTGAGCTGTATAAGAAAGTAGGCTGAGCACGCCAGTTAATAGCACTCCTCCATGGCTTCAGCTTCAGTTCCCAGATTCCTGGCTCCAGGTTCCTGCCTTGACCACCTTGAGTGGTAGATTATGGCATGAGAACTGCATGATAAAAATCAACTCTTTCCTCCTGTAAGTTGCTTTGGGTCGTGGCATTTTATCACAGCAATAGAAACTTAACTAGGACAAGGGTTGATTTCGGCTCACAGTTTGATGCTCTAATCCATCATGACAGGGACAGCATAGAGGCAGGAGTGTGAGGTAGCTGGTCACACTGCGCACAGTTAGGGATGCGGGTGTGTGTGTGCGGGGGAACACTGGAATTCAGCCTGCTTTCTCCTTCTTACTCATTCTGGGATTGCGGCTCACAGAACGGTGCTGCCCACCGTTAGAATGGGTCCTCCCACTTCAGTTAACCTTTCCAGAAACTCCCTCAGAGATATGTTCAGAAGTTGGTCTTTTAGATGAAGTCTAGATTCTGTTGAATGTGTTGGAGCTCATCAATTTGGCTAGGCTGACTGACCAGTGAGCCCCAGGGATCTTCCTGCCTCTGCCTCCCCAGGGCTGGGATTACCACTGTGTGTCACCTTAAAACAGCAAAAACAGGCAAGCAAGCAAGCAAACAAACAAACAAACAACAACAACAACAACAAATTCAGGCTCTGGGGATTGAACTTGGAGCTAGATTGGCAGCCAGCAAGCTTCAGAGATCCCCTGGACTTTGTCAACACTTGGCTGACTGAGTCATCTCCCCAGCTCTTTCCGTGAACATTTAATACAATGCATTATACAGCCATCTATGGTCTGTGCACAGTGTTCTTTATTTATAAAAAATGGTGAGATTTATCCACATAGCCTTCAAGAACAAAACTTTGCTTTCTTCTAGGCATTACTGCCTGTTGGGAGTGCATACCTGGGCAGAGATCAAAAATGGGATTTTATTTTGTCTTGACACCAAGTAGGGTTCTTTTGTGCTTCCTTACTTGAATGAAATAACTGGAGGATGCAAAGATAGATGCTTGATACCGAAAGGTTAAAATCTGCACTCCCCACTTCCAGAGTTCAGAGGAGACATGCAATGCAGGTTGTAGTGATAGGCTCCAGGGACCAGGATTCAATGGGACTACATTTCACAGGGCAGGGCAATGACACCAAGAACCAAACATGGGACCAATGATAATACCTCAGTTAACACACAAGCCACACCATGTGTCTCAGGAGACTTGGGAACCCAGACAAAAGCATAGACAGTTGTTCCCTGGATTGTTTTTTTTTTTTTTTTTTTTTTTTTGACTATGAAATGGAACTTCTTGGGATTTTCCTTCCCTACAGCCAGCTATGGTATTGAGGAATGGTTCTATTCAGGGACGAATGCTTAGCCTTCTTTCCTCTTTGGTTTATAAAGGGCAGAATAAGAACTGCTTCCAAGAAGATCATGCAAGGGCCACCAAAACACTCCTGTATTATGGGCAAAAAGTCTAGGCTTGCTATGGCTGTTTCCTACGTTCAAGGCCTCAGGAGGCTGAGGTCAAATCACTGGCCAGATGTGTTCTCGCCTGGCCAAAGCTTCTTCCTCACCCATGTGCACATCCTCTGCCACTCTGTGGCATCAGAGCTATAACCCTCATTTATTTCGTAGTCTCCTGGAGTCCATCTCTAGGTCTCCTAAAACCCTTGACCGAGCACATCAAGATGCATTCACAGGCCTGGCTGTTGCCACTGCTACTCAGAAGTCACCCTACATCACAGGGCATTGACTTCCTCCCAGTGGAGAGACCTCTTCATGACCATACTTTCTGTTTTCATATGCAAGCGTTTCCCTGGTTCCTCCCGGCTGGTATTAAACAAAGCCCCACCACCGGGGGGGGGGGGGGGGAACCAAGGTTCAGAGATGAGGGTGACATTTCTTAAGTACCTTTTTGGCTGCCACACAGGAGCTGTGCCATCATTGCTACCTCTATTCCTGCCCTGGCCTCCAGCCCAGTGGTGTTGTTGACTTCTGTTGGTCCTGTGTTAGCAGGTCTTTCTGTGGGAACAACACTCAAAACCTGCTGGGTGAGGAGGAGGCTGGCATGCTCTTTGGCAGAGGGTGGATAATATCAGCACCCATCTCTTGCTTGGGAAAGGCAGCCACACGTACCCTGCCCATAGACAGGAAGCGAGAGCTAGAGCTAGGTTAAGGATGCAAGGTTTGGGGGTGGGCCTAGCCCCTCCAAAACGAGGCCTTGGCTGCGGACCCAGCAGACCCCTTTTAAAGGCTGGGCATCTCCTTTGTACCCCCCACCAGTACTTTCATGAGCAACCTGTCAAAATACATTACATATTATGGATTCTGGGGAGTTGGGGGACCAGCTGTTACCAAAATGCTTGGTCTAATTTTAAGTTGATTCATTATGCATGATTAATTTCCAAATCCCAGAGAGAAAGAGAAAGAGGGAGAGAGAGAGAGAGAGAGAGAGAGAGAGAGAGAGAGGCATAGCCCCCCCAGCATATGGTACAGTGACACTGGGAACATGTCAGAGTTGCCCCTCTTCCCATCACTGCTGCTGCTGCTGTCTTAAATCAGCTTTGGACCAGGAGAGCTTTAGATAGACACAGAAGCCGAGACCGTAGCCACAACTTTCCTGGGGCTCCCATTTTCCATTAGTGTGGTATGCGCCATGCCTTCTTTCGGGAAGTCAGCATTCTTTGTGGGCTTCCTCTTGGGTGCCTGGCCTCCATCTGTCTCTGGATCCCATCCAGGGTTCCATGTTGTATCCTCGTCCTGTCCTGTGTTCTGGGACTCCTTGTGACAGTGTCTCTCACCTCTTTGTTTTTATGACCTTGAAAATTCTGAAGTGAGCTGGTCAGGTTTTGTAACCTGGCCCTGTGGGAATTCACCTGACATTTTCCTCTTGTGTAGACTTGTGGAAGGGGCTTAGAGAATAAGACCACAGAGGTCAAGTGTCATTCCTGCACATCTGTCAAGGGTGCATCTTGCCAGCACGACTTGCCCTACTCACGCCAGGGAAATGGCAGTCCTTAGTTTCTCCTCCGTGACAGTTCCTCCTCTCTCTCTCCCCATCCAGATCTCTTCCCATGCTGTACTCTGGGAAAGACCCACACTGTACAAACAGCCCACACTGAAAGATGGGGAATGATGGTTCACTTCCTTGTGGGCAGAGTGCCCACCTAGTGCACAGGTGTACCGACTCTTCTATTGATCACTTAGCTCTGCCAGTTTGGACCATGGCTGCACATTTTATACTTAGGGCTGGACAGTGCTGCTGAGTGATTTTGCATTTCAGATTAGGAACTCTTAGTCTGTTCCTATGTCCTTCTAAAAAACCTCTTTCGTAGTATTTGTGTGTGTGTAAGTGTGCACATGTTTATGTGTGTGGGTTTACATGTGCCTATGAATATGGGTGCACATGCACACCTGTTTATATGCATATGTATATATGTGAACATATGTGTGTACGCATGTGAGGATGTGTGTATGTGTATTTGTATGTTTATGTAGTGTATGTGTGTATACATGTTTATGTGTATGTGTATATATATATTTTCATATCTGTATTTTTGAATGTGTGTTTATCTATGTCTATGTGTATATATGTATTTGTCTAGGTGTGTGCATATGAGTGTTTATATATGTATGTATATCTCTATGTGCATGTTTGTGTGTAGTGACACACATGTGTTTGTGTATACATGTATGTTTATATGGGCACTGTGTGATTCTGTGTGTTTATTATATATGTAGTTATGTGTACATATATACTTGTGTATATATGTGCCTTGGTGTATATGAATATATGTGTAGGTATACATGTCTTTTATATGTGTGTGTCCATATGTCTATGTATGTAGGGTGTGTGTGTGTGTGTGTTGCCAGCACCTTTTAACTTAACTGATACAGGATGCCCCAGACTATTCTCTGCCTGGCCTAGAGTCAGTCATTTCCTTGGGAAGTTCTTATTGTTTTATTGAGAACAAAAACAAGATCCAGGCACAAGCTATGTCCCTGTGCTGCTTCTAGGCATCTCAGCTGACAGAGAAACATCTGTGTGTGTCTGCACCATGGATAACATCTCCACATCTCTCTGTCTGTTTCTACTCTATGCTGAACCTTGACTTAGGCTTAGGTCTCCGATTTCCACCCACCACTCCTGGTCATCGCCCCCCCTCCCCCTCTTCCATATTCATCAGTCAGATGAATTGACTGCTTGGCCTCAGGATACCCACAGGGTGGCTTCCTAATGGTCAGCCACACCCTGTGGGAAATGGCCTCATCAGTCACAGGGCAGAGGGACAGTGTGCAATTCCTTCTTCTTCTATCACCACTGGTGAGAGGACCTGATCCACAGTAGTATTTGGCTTGTTTCCCGATCTTCCCTGTCCCTTCCTTCAGAGCTCATTTTGCTTTTTGTTTATTTTGTTTTTCATCAGAAAAAAAAAAAAAAACAAAAAAACCGCCCAGGAAAGGTTAGGGCCCTGTGACACATTCCTACGCTAAGAACTTTGGTCCTGTGCTCAGCTCTGGTGCTGAGGGGGCTGTGGAGGGGTCCGATCATTTTGGACAGTCTGATCCAGAGTGGTCTCTTTTTTCTTCTGTGTTAACACGGCGTAGCCCTTGCTGTTCTAGTCTTTCCTTCAGAGAGACAGGAGTCCCTCCCCAAGCAGCTGTTCTGTGCTGAGTTCTGAGCAGGCTGTGGAGATGCGAAGACAAGCTATGTCAGCCTGACCCCGGGGACAGAGATGCAAACACCACAGTCCTGTGTGGCTGGCACTGCTACTTGACAACAAGGCTGGGAAGATGACAGACTTGAGAATGTGAACCGTAGTACTGGGGGAAAAGCCGCTACGGGGTCGACTGACTGATTAGAACATCCCTGACTGTGGGGAACGTTGTAGATCTGGAGTCTTTGATCTTGGGCCACCTTTATCCGCCCCTCACCTGCAAGATCCATTTACTGTCCACCTCTATGTGTGACCTAAAAGAATTCTTGTGACTATGTGGTAAATTCTTTTGTACAATATGCCCCTAGTTTCTGTCACCTGTAGTTTAACGAGGTCATCAGACAGCTTCTGAGAACTATCGTAGAGATCACTTCACTTTGCTGTTTCCATCTATTCAATTTTATTTACTTTATTATTTTATTTTAGACAGGACCCCATGTATCCTAAGCTGGTCTTCAATTCTGTATGTAGGCAAAAATGACCTTGAACTTCTGATCCTCCTGTCTTGGCCTCCAAGGGGCTGACCAGGACACCTGGTTTACAATATGCTGGGGTTGAAAGCTGAGTTGCAGTGTGTGTTATTCAAACACTCTACCAACCGGGCTATGTTCCCTCTTCCTACCTGTCTATGTGAAAAGTGCCTTGGTTTATGACTTTCTTTAGCCTGTTACTATAAAACTTCACAGGGCAGTTGCCACATTGGAGCGTGGAATTTGATGGAATCTGAACCTATGTTCCTGGGCGATGGGCACTCTTATGTGATTGTGAAATAAGTCTTATTTTCTTTGAGGTGAGAGCTCAGGTTTTTCATTAGCAGAATAGATATAGAAGAATAGCATTTTATCCCCTGGAACGTCCTACCCTGCTTAAACCCTGGTGGCACAAACGTGGCTCGTGGGCCAGCGGCAACAGATGTGGCTATGAACTGTGAGCAAAGCTCACAGCTTTGGGCTCCTTCCTGACGGGCTAACTCATTAGCCCAGTTTGACATGACAACTGACCAGAGTTTCCCGTTTGTGAAAAGCCCTTGGTGTTGGCCTAAAACTCACTTGAGGATGACACCCGTGATGAACTTGGGGTTCAGTTTTCCCTGACAGAGTAGAAACTTGATGCCAATCCCTCAGTACCTACACAATACTTTTAGATGATCTCCTGGAGGGGCCTACCACCCCTTCTTCTTTTTAAAAAACTTTTTATTGAATCTTGATGGATTTTACGTCATGCATCCTAATCCCACTCATCTCCCTGTCCCCTCACTTCCCCTCTGCCCCTGTAACCTCCACCCCAAAACAGAGTTTAAAAGTAAAACTGAAAAAGAAAACCAAAAACCAAAAAACCAAACCACCACCAACAAAATCTTGGCATGGAAGCTGGAAAGTGGCCCAGAGAGTCACACAGTGTATCCTTTAGTCCATACATCTGTCCTTGTAAGTGTTCACTGCAAGTCTGGTTCAAGGCCATTGGCCTGCTACACTATCAATAGTGAGCTCTCACTGGGGCTCCTCTTGGATATCCTGTTGTTGCCTGGTGTCATGGAGATCCTGTAGCCTTGGTTCTGAATATTCAGCCCATTCATATGCTCCAACAGTTCATAGATGAGGTGGGTGTTGCAGTGGATTACCTTGTCATCCTGATTCCGAGCCTGGGTGGTAGCTGGGTTGGTCAGTCTGCCAGCATTCCCTCATCGTCACCGTCCAGGTGACCTCTCCAGCACTGCCCCGTCTGGCTCACCCAGTGTAGCAGACAACAAAGAGCAGGGCCAGTTCTCCTGCTCTCTCACCCTCGGGTCCAGTTCACCCACACTCATGCCACCAGGGCCAGCTCTACCAGGGAGAGACGCAGAGCCTGCTCTCCAGATTGCTGCACTAGGTGAGGGTCAGGGCCAGCCCTTCCACTCTCATGCCCCAGAGGTTGGCTCTCCTGCTCGTCAAAGGTGGCAAGGAGCCACCACCCATTCTTTTTGGGTGGGGAATAATGGGGGTCCCAGAGAAGCTGTATCTTGGTCAGCATCCCAGCGTAAGCTAGCACCAAGGTTGGGCTGCACGGAGGAGGGCCGTCTCCTGCCTCCTTGGGGTCATCCTCCAATCTTGGGGCTCTCTAGCAGCCTTTCCTGTTCTGTATCTATCCCTGCTGATTGACATCCAGACCCTGAGCGGGAAAGAGACTAAGTAGTAGAGCTCTCAAAGCCGAGTCCAGGCAGGAAGCTCCTGTCGGAGCGGAGCCTTCTCAGCAGCAGGATCTTTCTGCCCAAGCTCATTTTGAAAACTCATCTCAGGAAAGCTGGGAATCAAGGTAGCCATGTTGGAATACCTGTGCTTTCCTGATCAGAGACTGCTGCATGGAGAATTTCTGTCCCATAGTTGACAGTCCCTCCCTTGAGGTTCATCCCCACTCCCACGCTGCCACAGCCAACATGTCACACAGCAGAGCTCCTACACAGTCCGGGAAGGGCTAAGAGAAATCTAATCTTGCCCTCCTGTCCTGCTCTTTCTTTTCCTCCTGCCAAGGTCCCTGACAAGAAGAAGGAGTTTAGGATGCCAGAAGCAACACTGTCATTTTGCACATAAGCACTATGAGGCTCAGAGCAGCAAAGACTCCCTTACATGAGGTCACACCAAAGCCCATAGGTCTGTGGAAACAAACCAGGGCTGTCCGGATCAACTGCCATATTGTTAAATGGCCCGTCCACCTTATTGATCAATCAATGGGTCCTTTATCATTCGGTGTCTTTTCCAGTGGCCTGGCCTGCTCCACAGTGGAAGGCATAGCTGGTTGGACAGCGATATCTGATTCTCCCTTGGGAGCTGGGAAGGTCAGTGTTCCTATTAGAGTTGGAATCCCATTTGGACCCCCGAGGGAGGAGAGCCTTCCTCTCTTACCCCTGCATCTAGCAGCCTTCAGAGCCTCCTCTGCTGTCAGGGCCGACAGTAAAAGCGCCTCCCCACCTGGAAGTGATGGGAATTCCAGGTGCTAACTCTGCATGAGGCAGGCAGAAGCAGGAGGAGCTGGGCTTTCTGTCTGGATGAGAGTCCCATAGAAAGCACCTCAGAGAATGGCCTTTGGGATCTGATGCAAAGAGCCTGCTGAAAGTTCAATGCCTCCCCTCACATCTGATTTAGCAGGTTTGAATAGAAGCTATCCATACTGTTTCTACTGGGAGCTGACAGCCTTACGAAGACAAGACAATCTTAAAACCACTGTGACCAGGTGTTCTAGCATCAAGAGAACCTGCCAATCAGCAATGTAAACACCAGAACTAACAGACCCACCTTTTGGCTCCCTGAAGGGCAGGACCTGAGGTGCTGAGTGTCCCTGGCCACTGGCATTTATGCCTTTGGCTCTCCAGACACCATTCTGGGCTCTTACTTTCATGAAGCTCTAGCTCCCATGTCCCTGGAGCCAACATGCTCAAAGTGCTTCCCGGAATCTCCACTGCCCAGCGTCAGGTTTTATCACTATGCTGCTAAAAGCACCTGTCACTGGGAATTAGCTAATGCAAGACTAATGCTTAGAAAAGTCTACCAAAAAATAAAATAAGATACAAAATACAAACTAAGAACGAAGGTGCCCAGGCATGGTAAGCTAAGTCTATGTATTTTTTTCCTCTCCTCTTCATTCCTTCCAAATATTCCCCTTCTCTCTCCCTATCCTTTCCTTCCGCACATCCAAGGAACATTTTAATTTTGGAAAGAAATGAGAAGTGAGCCAGCCAGTCTGGGAAGTGAGTTTGGAGTGTGGGAGGGGAGGGTCGGAAAGAGACATCTCAGTTCCTGCTTGGGGCGGGTAGCTCTGCAGAAGTTTCTGAAAAACCACTAAGCACAGAGGCAGTGGTCCTCAAGAGTTTTGAAGAGTGTCTGGATGCTGAGAGATACAGGGATTCAAGGGTCATCACAGACAGAGCCAGTGACCTTCAGCCCAGAAAGGCTTTGGACAAGGGTAAAGGCAGAATCTGCCCATTACTCTAGAAAGCCATTCAACCATGTGTCGCTTAGTCCTCATCTGAGACTTTTGAAACATGCGAACAGGTAAATTTCTCTCTCTCTCTCTCTCTCTCTCTCTCTCTCTCTGTGTGTGTGTGTGTGTGTGTGTGTGTGTGTATGTATGTACATGTGTTCAGGCACATACGTATGTGCATGCATATGCAGACTGAGGTAAATTTTAGGTGTCACGTTCCTCAGAGGCTGTCTTAGTTAGGGCTTCTATCTCTATGAAGAGACACTATGACCATGGCAATTCTTCTAAAAGGAAACATTTAATTGCACTGGCTTACAGCCTCAGAGGTTCAGTCCATTGTCATCAGGGTGGAACATGGCAGCATGCAGGCAGACATGGTGCTGGAGAAGGAGCTGCCTTCATGCTGCCATGTTCCACCCTGATGACAACAGGAAGAGAGCTGTGTCACTGGGCATAGCTTGAGAATAGGAGACCTCAAAGCCCACCCCCACAGTGACACACTTCCTTCAACAACAACCTCCTAACAGTACCACTCCCTATGGGGACCATTTTCTTTCAAACTACCACAGAAACATAGATGTCTTTCTTTCTTTCTTTCTTTCTTTCTTTCTTTCTTTCTTTCTTTCTTTCTTTCTTTCTTCCTTCCTTCCTTCCTTCCTTCCTTTCTTTCTTTCTTTCTTTCTTTCTTTCTTTCTTTCTTTCTTTTTTCCTTTCTTTCTTTCTTATTCTCTAACTTCCCTGGAACTGGGTAAGTAAGCTAGGCTGACCGTCCATGAGTTCCAGGGGTCTTCCAGCCTCTTCTATCTTCCTGTTCTGGGATGACAATAATATGCTACCACATCCAGCCTGGCTTTTTGTTTTGTTTTTGTTTTGTTTTGTTTTTTGTTTTTTTTTAATGCAAGTTCTGGGTATTGAACTTAGATTCTCAAGGTTGCATGGCAAGCACCTTACCAACTGAGTCATCTCCTCAGTCCCACAGCAGGTAGGTCTTAAGCTTGATATATTGATAGTCTGGGGGGGGGGGGACTCAGAATGATAGAAGTAAACTTGAAAGTCGATTCCCTTAGGTCTCCTGGAATAGAAGTCGGTGGGCTGATCAGAAGCACATAAAAACCTACTACTTCATAAACTGAAAGATACAATTAAAAAACAGGAACAAGTAAAAAGAAGGCTTCAAAAGGTAGGCTCCATGTGGAGAGAATGCTGCTTCTAGAAGTTAGAGGCTTTTAAGCAAATGCTAGGACTCAGAGGCCTCCAGAAGAACACACACTATTGTCATTGCTATTGGTTACCCACCAGAACTAGGTGGTAAGACCCCATTGCTAAAAATGCCACATACATTTCTTATAGGATCCAAAGAAATCAAGACAGGACTGGACTGGAAACTTCCTCCCTGCTGGCTAGCATTGACAGTGCATGGAAGTAACTGTGGGGAAACACAGCAGTGGACCAGCCACTGGAGCCAGCTGGGCCACACGACTGACCCCCAGATAGTACGTGACCATGGGAACGATAATGGCATGGCTATTTCTGGGATAACCAATGGCTTTGTGATTGGATTTGAGACCCATCTCATGAGAGGAGACACATAACTAATTGACACTCCAAACCTGGTCAAGGGCATATGGCTGGAAGAGCAGAGGCCCAAGAGGAAAACATGCTACCATTGCTTCCTTACACAGACATGTCCAAATGCCTTCTAGATATTCACGCTTATGTCCATAGAGTAGTCCCACTCCCACACCAGGGCGGAAGGGGATTGGCTAATGCAGAGACTCTTGTCTGGTCAAAGTGTTGAGAGTGGATGAGTGATGAGCACTCAGGCTCACATGGGACACCTGCACCACCCACTAATGACCCAGAGACCGCTGCAGAAGAGAGGGTAGAAAGACATTTTAGGCCAGAGGATAAGAGAAGCATCACAAGATGCTGCCACCCAGATAGGACATAGCCATTGCAGCCATGAACACTTTGCAACTATGGACACTTGCACAATATTGGGTCCTCCAAATTCTACCATGAATGGAAGATGTGCCAACAATTCCTGAGGAGTTGATGGCTGGTAATGGATGCTGGAGGAAGGTGTGCCACTTTCTCTAGTGGCCGCCTCTAGGATGGGGTGGAAGAAGAAAAGGTTTAGAGGGAAAGGAGTAATCGTAAAGGGGGTGAATAGAACCACAATGTGTGTGTGTGTGTGTGTGTGTGTGTGTGTGTGTGTAAAACTCTCTGAAGTAAAGGAAAAAGGAATAATACATACGTACACAAATGATCTTTAAAAATAAAAGCTTCCCTAGTGAGGAGCTGCGATTAACGTGGGCTATGCAGAAGCTTACAGAGTGAGAAGGGAGCGTGGGGGCATTGGGACAGGGGGCCACCCAGAGACCAGTAGAAGGGCAGCTCCAGCGAAGATCCCTAAGCTATGGCTACCTTATCCAGGGATGCCAGCGCATGGCTGTCTGCCAGTGCTGTCCCTCCGCTGCCCGCCAGGCATCCTGCCTCCCAGATCAGCTGTGCTTGCTGTTGTAATTAAACAGTTTACAGGAGCTGACGAAACAGGCGTGCCAAGAGCCAGAGTTGTTTCCATGAAAACTAAGTTTAGTTCTTTGGAAAAGCTTGTTCTGTAAATGGAAGTTCCTAAAAATACTCTCCGAAATGGGTGTGGGCGAGATGGTTTTAAAAGCCTGTAGAGAGTCATATACATTTAAAAATACCTGCCCCTGCTTGAGCTCTCCCTCATCTTAAAGAGTGAAATTGGAAATTATAGACAATGTTCGGAGCAGGGCTTATATAAGAGAAATGACTGGGAATTCAAAACAAAGGGTTCATTTCTCAAAGAAAGGCTTTTAGTAAGCCAAGGAATTCTGGGTGAATAAATGACACAGGTCTTAAATTAAGATGAAACGTTTACTGTACCATTATGTTGTGTTTAAGGAGAATTATACAAAACCAGAATGCGTCGAATCTGGCTCATTAAGGGCTTAGATCCTCCCCCAGCCGTGGGGAGCCACTGAGGTTAGGAGTGGCCGGTCTGGTTCCTCAGATCATGCAACTTATGCGCTGGGCTTGTGGGCTTGGGGTGGGGTCAGAGTAAAGCAAGCAGTAAGGAGACTCTGTGGCTGCGGGGAGCTCAGTAGAAAAAGTGCTTACTATGCAAGTGTGAGAACGCAGATGAAAGCACGTGGCAGCGCACGCCTGTACCCCTAGTGTTGGTGAGATGGAGACAGGATGCACCACAGGCCTTGTTGGGAGGCCTTCCAGCTCAATCCAGAAGTCCAGGTTCAGTGAGAGGCCGTGTCTCAGAAAAATAAGGCAAAGAAGGACAGAGACAACAGGTGAGGCTGACGTCTGGTCAACCCACATTTGTATGAGCATGCACACACACGCATGTAATGACTTCTGGTCATGCACATATTTGTATGAACATGCACACACATGTATGTAATAATCACATACACACATATGAATGAAGGAAGTCTGTAATCAAGATGCCTTGAGCAAAGAAGATGGAAGTGCACAGAGGAAGCATGGAGGGGCCTTCAGGAGGCAGAGCCACTAGGCCGAGATGATTGTATCTGGGGTTTATGGTCTGAAGGATGGCAAGGGCTGGAGGGGTAGAGATGCCTGTGATGGTTTCATGGCAGATTCGGTGCAAGCAACAAGGACAAAATCCAGTGGAACCTAGAAGAGACAGGAGGTGTTAACTGAAGTCTTCCCCTTCTTGTATTGCATTAGGACCAAGGTGCCCTTTCAGATCTCATTTTTGAATCCCCACCGTGAAACGGACCTAGTTCCCCAACGGGAGCTGCGTTCTACTAAAGTCTGGAGCTGTGTGCGCTAGCACTGAGCTCATTTCCCTGCAAACGGCATGACTTTGTCTTTAACAGCTTAATTTTTTTTTGATGAAACCTCTTTTATTAGAAAATATCCTGAGGCTTTAGTGTCAGAGGGAATCCCATATTTCTATGCAGCATCCCATCCACTGCCATGGGTATATGGGACCCCACTGTCCTGCAGGACCTCAAACTTTGTAGCACGAGACTCTATGGAATCTTAGCTAGGGGATTATCAGCATGATACTGATGATGCTGAGAAAGAGAAAGATTAAATCTGCAAGGTCTATCTTTACATAAAACACATGGGCTATGGCTGGTGCAGCGGGAGAAGGAGCGAAGGGTCCTGGAGTGTACAATTACAGATTAATCGCTACCTGCATATAGAAAGGTAAGTAGGTATTTAGTACATGTGGACCAGCAGCACTACCCTACCCCCAATTTGGGTTCTATGTACTTGCTATCTTTTTATCTATTTCCACTTTTTTTTAGGTGTTGTGCTCCCCCACCCCAACTCACATGTTTAATCATCTGCTCTCCAGTTAGTGGTGCTCTTTTAGAAGGTTGTGGAACCTTCCACATGTGTCTGTGTGTTCATGTTGTGTGTTGAGGTGTGCTTTCATGTACACGTGTGTATGGAGGCTAGAGATAAACATTGGGCTGACTTCCTTATTCACCTTGCCGTGTTATCTGAGACAGTGCTTCTCATTGAATTCACCATTTTAGCTAAGCTGGCTGGTCAGCAAACCTCAGCAATTCTCCTCTCTAGGCATTCCCAGTACTGGGATGGCAGGCCATGTGCCACCACTCTGAGTTTTAATATGTGTTCTGAGTATCCATGTCAAGTCCCTCTGCTTGCACCCCAAGCATTTACTGAGCAATCTCCTGGCCCCAGAATGTGAGACCTTTAAGAGATCAAGGCGTTGGAAAAACAAGGATTATGAAGCCAGGCCTTGAGGCTTATGACCCAGCACCACTTCCTGTTGGCTTTCTACTTCCTGTTCTGCCAAGATGTGAGGTATGAGTCCCAGCTCCACATCCTGCCACCACACCTTAATTCCCTCACTCAAGACCTCAAGGTGAGCACCAGGGAAAGTCTTTGGAGCTTTGCTGGTGGCCATGGCAAGACAATGTTTACTCTTCGTTAAGTCCAAAAGATAAGATTATATACCAGAGATCTGGGAGAAGCCCTGAAGAGTAACAAACCCACTTCTCTGAGTGGTATCCTGTATATTGTCACATAGTGCTGATTTAGTCCACCATGTCTTAGCCAAGGATACCAGGCAGCATCTCATCATGTCGTTGGAACAGTTTTTCCCTGCTAGAAGCCAACGAGAGCATCATGTCACTGGGAGTTTGATAAAGGTGAAGGATCTTTCACTTTGCCCTTGAACTCTATCAAAGTGGCCCCTGAGGTACTTCCTTCCCTCCTCCCTTCTCCATCATCCATCATTCCCTGTCTACCAGCTTCTCCCATTGAATATTTCAGCCATAAAATTGATATGATTTTGTGATCTCAAAGGGTTCATGTCCCTCAGGTGAAAATCTCATGTGCTCATTCAGTCCATAGGTGGTGGCTACAGTGCTCTGCCCTCCAAAGGGCTCTGAGGCTTAGGGTATCACGGGCGGGAGCGTTTTCTGAACAACTCTTCTTTGAAGTGCATTGTGTTTGGAGTGGGATCAAGTTCTTCTTTATCCAATAAGGGATTTATTCTTTATCTGTCTTATATTAAGCTGAATATGGTCTGGGCAGAAAGAGGATGGGTAGGGAGAGGAAAAGAGGTAGAAAAGGGAGAAAGAAGGGGAATGATAAAGAGAGGAGAGAGAGAAAGAGGAGGGAGTGATAAATGATTTTATGGTTTTATACATCCTTTTGCCCAAGTTACTCAGTGAGTTCCAGGTTCCTGACATTCTGTTTTGAGGGCTTTCTTTGTGCCAGGCACCTGCCAAATGCTGGAGGAACGTGGGTGTGATAGGCTGTAGGAGTCCTTAAAATGCTGAGTGAGGTCAGTTATTACTGTGCCAAAGATGGAAGATACCACATGTGGCTGCAAGGAGAAAAATGGGGAGGAAGGGCTGTGGGGACGACTGGAAGAGGAAGCAGGAGAAAAGGGTACTCACAATTGGACCACCTATGATTGGCCAGAGGCTGTCAGAAGGCTTCGCATAGAATACCCCACTGAGTCCCATCATCTCTCTGCAAAGTGAATGTTATTACCAAGTTGTACAGATGTTAGATTACATGGTAGAGGGGGTGTCTTATGGTTTCTATTGTTGTGACCAGGACCAAAAGTAACTTGCAAAAGCAGAGGTTTTATTTGATTTACATAATCTGAACCACAGTCCATTGAGGGAAGCCAAAGCAGGAACTCAAGAAGTGCTGGATCCTGGAAGCAGGAGCTGATGCAGAGACCATGGAGGGGTGCTGCTAATTGGCTTGCTCCTCATGGCTTGCCCCATCTTTCTTTCTTTCTTTCTTTCTTTCTTTCTTTCTTTCTTTCTTTCTTTCTTTCTTTCTTTCTTTCTTACTTTCTCAAAGACCTCAGGACCACCAGCCTAGGGATATTTCTACGAACAATGGACTGGGCCCTCCTCCATCAACCACAAATTAAGAAAACGCCCTACAGGCTTGTCTGCCTACAGCTCATTCTTCTAAATGCATTTTTCTCAACTGATGCTCCCTCCCAGTGAACTTTAGCTTGGGTCACGCTGAAATAAAATTAGCTAGTACAGAGGGATTGGGGTTGTAGATGGAATTAAGGTCCATAGTCCCCAGATTTTGGGGTGCAAAGCTTATTGTGGTGGAGCTGAGTGAGCCCAGTGTAGTCATGGCAGTCCTTGTAAATGGAATAGGGACGCAGAAGAGAGATGGGAGGATGGGGAATATTGTCCCTATGAGTGTTGAAGGCAAAGCAAGAGTCCAGGGGACTTACTGAAGATGGTGGGAGGCAGAAACTCCATAGAAACTCCTGAACTCAGCCCTCTAGTGCCTTTTTTTTTTTTCAGGGAGACCCTTGGGGACACTGACTTATCATGCAGATCCTAAGGTCTCTCCCTAGAGAAGGATGTCTTCCTAACCTTTGGAGGAGCGTCCACTGGGTAGTCCTACATTTCCCTAGGAAGCCCAGCTCCTACAGACAATGGATGATGTGGGGGGCCATGCGTGCCCTCTGCTTCATCTCTTACTGTGAGTACCCTGGAGATAAGCTGCATCTCTCCCCTCCCCCCTGCTGAGATCCTATACTCAACCAATCAGCCACTCTCATTCAGTCACCACCTTCCCCATCCCACTTGCCAGCTTTCAGAACTTCAAGTTTAACTGGGAACCCTTGATTTTCATTTTTAAACTGGTCTGGCAAATCCATTACATTTTATTGCTGTGTAGGCTATACATTTTCTACCAGAGGCATAAATTAACATACCATTTAAAAACCGTAGTACTTTTCAGTTATATAGACCTGGGCTGAAATCCTGGCTCCACCGCTTGGCAGCTGTGGACTTTTGTTTTATTTCAAGCACAATATCAGTTTCTTCCTCTGTGCATGAAAGATAATCACTGTTCTTCCTCGGCGGTATCGCTGCAGAGATTTAGTGGAATAAGCACCCTGTGGAGCTTTAGAATATGGGTGGGCATACAGTCAAGGCCCAGCTTATGCTAGGCATCACCACTGCCTCGTGGTCCCTTTGAAGCTCAGGCTGCTGAAGGTGCGTGGTTGATCGGCAGTTATGATTCACCAGACAAGCTTTAATATATATATGTCAGTTTTAATAAAGGAAAGGAAAGGGAACTTACAAATCCAAGGTTCCAGCGAGGAGGGCAGGAAAACAAAGAGCAGGCAGGCCGCAGGCCCGCAAGATTTTATAAGTCAATATTAGCCTAAGGGGGACACGCCTAAGAGGGACACGCCTAAGAGGGACACGCCTTTAGACCAAGGGGGACATGCCTTTAGACCAAGGGGGACACGCCTTACAAAACAAGGTTTTGGGCTAGGCTTCCCCTTCATCTCCCCCTTTTGTCTAAATAAGACAGAACCAAACCAAATACAACTATATTCAATAGGAACAAATAATAAATATAAAATTACAAACAATATTAAGAAGAAACATATAACAAAAGTTTTACTAAGCATTCTATTTCAAGGAGTCTAAATAATGTAGAGGGTAACTACAATTATCTAATCTTCAACCCCATCAAAGATCTGAGAAGGGAAGTAATATTACTTAAGCAACCAGGAAGTACAAACAAGAAACTTCCAAAATGTGCAACAAATGACAGAGACAACTAACTACCTGGGCAGTCACCCAAAATTTCGTTTTGCAATGTTGAGGCAACCAACTTTGGCTAAGGCCTAACACAACTGACATAACATTTTTCAAAGGCAAGGAACTTTTTGTAGAACTGTCCAACCCTGTCTTGGCAAGATAAGACAATCCTGTTTTTATCCATTTACGGATACTCTGAAACTCTGTCAGTGGTCGAGGTATGGGCTTTTTCTTTGCCTAAAGGCCACTTCTGCCAAGAAGAAGACAAGCTCCCAGTGGAGTGTCTTTGGTGCTCAACATTCTCTCGGGAGTAGAGTGGTGTTGCCAGGAGTGATTGTGTCTCATAAGTACCAAACTCTAGGTTAGATTAAAGGCCATGTTCTACAGCTCTTCAAAGAGGTCGAAGATTATACTATCTATACTAAATATAATTTCTATGTATCTAAAAAACCTGAAAAACAACTGTGCAATAAATGAGGACAATATCCCCAAACGTAAACAATGTCATTATACAAATAATATCAGAGGTAGAAATGTACATTGCAATATGATAAATATCTCAATATAACAATTGTTTTAAATAGAGGTAAAAGCATACTCTCATACAATAGAGGTAGAAGCATACTCGCATACAATGTTCAATATACAAGAATCAACACCAATGCAATTTTCTAATAACAATAATTCACAAATACCAATCATCCCATCAAACCAGGTAATTCCCCCCCCCCTTTTTTTTTTCATAAACACCCCTGAGTCCATATAATACCTCCCCCATCCCCTCAACCCTATACCAACTACTAAATGATGTCCCTAAACCAGAGGGCAAACTCTGTTGGGAGAGGGGGCGTCGTCCTCTAAGATTGCTTCTAGCTGACATGGGGGCGACGTTCTTCTCAGGGGGTTCCATGAAAGCAAATGATGGTAAAATTCCCAGAATAACATTTTGTCGAGGAAATTGTAACTAGCCTCTGAGTGTTTTGAGGAGGTCCGGCCAGAGTGTTGTCAAAATTGTACACCATTTGAAACTGTCTTGTGTAGTTGGTACCAAAAAAAAAAAAACCAAAAAAAAGGTCTAATTTTAGCGCTATTAAAAACATGACGTCATAGTAACCAGGTGAAATTGATGTTGTGGGGCCCCATCTTCATCCTGGAAACTTCAAAGATTACTGAAGGAAAATTTGTTGTTTGTTACAGGAAAGGTAAACATTATCTACAAAGACATATACAGACATATATATTCGATGGAAGGTATAATAAAGACAGACAGATATGAGGAAAGGCAAAGAAAGTTTATCAAGTATCATCATCATCATCATCATCATTATCATCATTATTATTATTATTATTATTACTATTATTATTCTGTCCCATTTCATGGCTCCTGACCTGAGACAGAAACTCTGAGATATCTCTTATAAACAGGCTTGGAATTGAAGAAGGACTGAGCCATAGTCCAACTCCAAAACCAGCTCTATATACATATAAATAAAGGCACAGTATATATGTAAAAAAATGTTTTATACTTACTAAACATATTCGGGTTCTGTGTTGATCCATATTAGGTTGTAACTAGTGTCCATGCATCAGTATTTAAATATCCAGGGTCCCTTAAGTTCTTTGAAGATGAGTGGTTTCCTGTGGAGATAAGAAAAGAACCCTGCCCCCAACCTATATGCTTTTCTTACCATCAGTATGATCATCATCCTTGTGAATGAATTATTTTTCTTTTCCAAGGGGCTTCTTCTCTTCAAACCGAACCTTTATTAATTTTGACGGTATTCACAATTTTTCCTCTCCTGTGGAGACAAGAGCAAAACCCCTTCCCCAACGCAGCACATCTCCTGGCTTCCATTGCGAGGTCAGCACATCCTTGAAATAAACTGGTTGATTTAATTCAGCAGACTTTTCCATTATCCAATGTCTTTCTGCAGCCGTTGTCCCCTTCTCATTAGCATTGAGAAAATTCAAGGTTAATAAAGCACTATGTAACCTATTTCTAGGGGTATTTTCCACCCCTTTCTGTTTGTTTAACATATCCTTTATAGTTCTATTTGATCTTTCTATGACTGCTTGACCTGTAGGATTGTATGGTATACCTGTAACATGCTTAATATTGTAATAAGCAAAAAACTGTTTCATTTTCCTAGAGACATAAGCTGGACCATTATCCGTCTTTATTTGTGTAGGTATACCCATGATGGCCATAACTTCTAATAAATGAGTGATTACTGAATCAGCTTTTTCTGAGCTTAAAGCAGTTGCCCATTGAAAACCTGAATAAGTGTCAATGGTGTGGTGTACATATTTTAATTTGCCAAATTCTGCAAAGTGAAACACATCCATCTGCCAGATTTCATTCCTTTGAGTGCCCTTTGGATTAGCCCCTGCAGGCAGTGGTGTTTGGTTATAAAAAGAGCAAGTAGGGCATTTCTTTACAATTTCCTTAGCTTGTTGCCATGTAATAGAAAACTCTTTCTTCAAGCCTTTGCTATTGACATGATGTTTTTTATGAAATTCAGAGGCCTGCAGCACACTACCAATCAACAATTGATCAATTTCTGCATTACCTTTTGCTAGAGGACCTGGCAGACCCGTATGGGATCTGATGTGTGTTATATACATAGGGCAAAGCCTGTTCCTGATCATGTCTTGTACCTGGATAAACAATGAGGTTAGTTCTGTATCATCAGGTATAAATTCAGCAGTTTCAATATGTAAGATTACTCTTTCTGCATATTGTGAATCAGTAACTATATTAAGCGGTTCTTTAAAATCCCTTACCACCATAAAAATGGCATATAATTCTGCCTTCTGGACAGAATCATAAGGGCTTTGTTCCACCTTACTCAAATCTTCTGATTTGTAACCTGCTTTCCCTGATTTATTAGCATCAGTATAAAATGTACGTGCTCCAGTTATTGGAGCATCACGGATGATTCGAGGGAGAATCCAAGAAGTTCTCTTTATAAAGTTAAGCCTCTTGCTTTTCGGATAGTTGTTATTGATTTCTCCCAAAAAATTAGCGCAAGCTCTTTGCCATGGTTCGTTATCTTCCCACAACTTTTTTAGTTCATCAGCAGTGAAAGGCACTATAATTTCTGCTTGGTCTATGCCTGCTAGTTGACGAAGTCTCAATTTGCCTTTTATAATTAATTCAGAGACTTTTTCCACATAAGTTTTTATTTTCTTACTTGGTTTATGTGGTAAAAAGATCCACTCTAGGATAATATCATCTCTCTGCATTAAAATTCCTGTAGGAGAAATTTTGGAAGGCAATATGACTAGAATACAACTGAGCTCTGGATTCACCCTGTCCACATGTGTCTCTTGTAATTTCTCCTCAATCATTCTCAGCTCCTTTTCTGCTTCAGCTGTTAATTCTCTGGGACTGTTTAAGTCTTTTTCACCATCCAAGGTTTTATTTAAATGAATTATCATATCAGGTGTTATGCCAACAGCTGGTCGTAAGCTGGAAATGTCTCCTAACAACCTTTGAAAGTCATTGAGAGTCCGTAACCGATCTCTCCTAATTTGTGCTTTTTGTGTCTTAATTTTTTGCAAACCTATTTTATAACCTAGATAATTAACAGAATCTCCTCTCTGAATTTTTTCAGGAGCAATCTGCAATCCCCATTTAGGTAAAAGTATTTTTACTTCTTCAAACAGTCTTTCTAAAGTAGCCATGTTTGAATCAGATAACAGAATATCATCCATGTAATGATAAATTATCGACTTGGGAAATTGCTTGCGTATTATTTGCAATGGTTGATTTACAAAATATTGGCACAGGGTGGGAGAGTTCAACATGCCCTGTGGGAGGACGGTCCACTGGTATCTCCTTGTAGGTTGAGAGTTATTATAAGTAGGCACTGTGAAGGCAAACTTTTCTCTCTCTTTTTCTTGTAAAGGTATAGTGAAGAAACAATCCTTTAAATCAATTACTATGAGAGGCCATCCTTTTGGTAATAAAGATGGCAGAGGAATTCCAGATTGCAGAGAGCCCATAGGTTGAATAACCTTATTGATAGCCCTGAGATCTGTCACCATTCTCCACTTACCAGATTTTTTCTTAACAACAAATACAGGAGAATTCCAAGGGCTGGTAGATTCTTCTATATGTCGAGCATCTAATTGCTCTTGTACCAGCTATTCTAAAGCCTGCAACTTTTCCTCAGCTAAAGGCCATTGCTTTGTCCATATTGGTTTCTCAGTCAACCATTTTAGAGGCAGTGCTGTTCGTATCTCTGAAGGGCCATCAATTGCTTTGCATTCTTGTACAGCCCGAACAGCCGGTTTCCGCCTTCTGTAATATCTTTTAATATTTCCCTCGGTGATAGAGGCTCTAGAAGCAGCAGGAATGTTAATTTGGGTATTCCATTGCTGCAACAGGTCACGGCCCCATAAATTCACTGCAATATTGGCTACATATGGCCTTAATTTTCCTATTTGTCCTTCTGGCCCTATGCATTCAACCCATCTCGTGCTCTGCCTTACTTGAGATAGGGTTCCAATTCCCAGGAACTGAACATTTACATCCTGAAGAGGCCAATACGGATGCCAAGATTCTGGAGTAATGATACTTACATCCGCACCTGTGTCCAGTAGGCCAGTAATAAAAATGCCATTTACACACACTCTTAACTTTGGTCTTTGTTCATTTATAAAAGTCTGCCAAAATACACGTAACTCATCTTTCAGGCCATTTTTGCTTTTAACAGCAGGCATGGGGCTTTCTAATTTTCTTGACGAGGCATGTTCTCGGCAGTAACTGGAAATGACTGGACCACATTCGCCATGGGGGCCTGCGAGAGGCCCCCCATTGAGTTTCCCAGTGGCAACAGGTTGCCTTGTCTATCTCTTGTTGACCTGCACTCATTTGTCCAGTGTCTGCCTTTTCCACATCTCCTACATATACCTGAAGGCTGAGTCCTCCTACGTCTGTTATTTCTAGAAGAGGCATTATTATTATTATTATTATTGTTGTTGTTATTGTTATTATTATTATTGTTATTATTTTTATTGTTATTATTATTATTGTTATTATTATTATTATTATTTCTGAAAATCCGTTGTCTGCAATTCCTTTTAATATGTCCCATCTTGCCACAGTTAAAACATTTGGTAACTTGATGCCTCCTTTTTGCATTAGAAATTGCTTCTTCGACCCATGCTTCAGTGCCATAGTCAAATGATTCAACATTCATTGTATGTAAGACCCATTCGTCCAAGGGCGCTGATCTCATCTTTAAAGGCCCCAGGATCCTTTTACACTCCACATTGGCATTCTCATAAGCCAAAGACTCAATTATTATACGTCTTGCTTCTGGGTCAGATATCCCTATCTGTACAGCTTTAGTTAGCCTTTGTAAAAAATCACTAAAGGGTTCTCTCTGACCCTGTTTAACTCTGATATATGATTCCAGTCTCTGTCCTGGGTCTTGAACCCTGTCCCAAGCCTTTAAGGCTGCTGTAGTACATATGGATAAGGTGTGTTCATCATAATTAGCTTGTTCCAGAGGATCGGAGAAAAGTCCTTCACCTAGAATTTGATCTAGGGAGATCTCAATTCCCTTTGCTCTTTCCTGCTGTTCTAAAAGTTTAGCCTCTTGTCTGAACATGCATTTCCAATTTAATTGTGACCCACTCTCTAGAACAGCTGATACTAATTGTACCCAATCATGGGGCGTTGCCTTATTGCTTATAGACCAAGTTTTGAGCATCTCTCTAACAAAGGACGAATGTAGCCCAAAGTTCATAATGGCTTGTTTAATTTCTTTGAGATCATTCATACGGACGGGTTCCCATGTATATTCCTTGATGACTTTAGGGTTTTTGGAACCAGTCACCTTTTCTGACGTTACTATTGGAAAGGCAGGTAGAACTTTATGGAAATTATCCCGGAGAGTTTTACTCATTGACGGAGTTAAATTTCGCCTTTGTACCGTTTGCTCCTGTTCTATAATTTCCTCAATCTTTTCTAATCTGCTTACTATTGCCTTCTGTAAGGCCTGGATCTCCTGTCCAGAATTATGCTCCAAGGCCTTCATGGAGGATTCCAAAACATGAAGTTTGTCCAGTAGAGTTAGTATCTCATCCTTGGATAGAATTTTCATGGCATGAATTGTGCCTTCTTGTATTGACAATCTGTCAGCCAATCTGTCATATCCTTTAGACAAAGTCCGATTTTCACATTCAGCAGTTTTAATTCTCTCTGATAATGTTTCAGACAGGGACTGAAGTTTACGATCCAAATCAGCTGTTCTCTCCTCCGCAGCAATGAGTCTCTCCTTAATATCAGACTGTAGTTTTTCTAAATTTTGCTCATTTGACCGAGTCATATCAGACAAAGCCCTATTCCCTTCCTTGAGACCTTCAAACTCTTTCTTGGTGTCAGTCTGAATTGTTTTTGCAAATACCTCGACCGACTTAAAGTTGTCACTCAAAACAGTTGTGCCCTTTCTTAAGCATTCAACCTCTGTCCTAAGAATCCTGGTTTCATTCTGTAAGGACTTTATCATTTTTCTATTTTCAAACCATGTAAGGGAGAAACCAAATACGAGAAAAATTGCAAGCCCTATAAACATCCAAGTTATGGGAATATCATATGTATCCTGTAATATTTCTACCATAGTATAATTAAATAGATTGCAGAAGCTTTCAACGGTGATATGGTCAGACATTTTTTTTTTTTAATCAAAAGAAATTTTACCTGATATGACCGTTCCCTGCCAGTAGGTCGCTAGGGCAATAACCGCTCAGCCAAACCGAGTCTGCAGTACCAGCGGAGCTCGAATGTTGGGACTCCGGCAGTAACCGCTAGTCTCCGGCAGGTCAGGGCCCAGGCCGAACTCAGCCGGGACTGGTGCTGCCTGAGGGGTTAGCGAGCTCGGACTGAGTCACCCGCGCACACACACACGTCCTTTGCTCCGTACAAGCGGGGCTGGGACAGGCTAGTCTGGGAAACTGCTCTGAAGCAATCAAGAGCCCAAGGCCGAATCCCTGCCACGCAGTGTGGGAACTGGAGCTGAAGGCTCCCAAATGCCCGAGTTGGACGCCAAATGAAGGTGCGTGGTTGATCGGCAGTTATGATTCACCAGACAAGCTTTAATATATATATGTCAGTTTTAATAAAGGAAAGGAAAGGGAACTTACAAATCCAAGGTTCCAGCGAGGAGGGCAGGAAAACAAAGAGCAGGCAGGCCGCAGGCCCGCAAGATTTTATAAGTCAATATTAGCCTAAGGGGGACACGCCTAAGAGGGACACGCCTAAGAGGGACACGCCTTTAGACCAAGGGGGACACACCTTTAGACCAAGGGGGACACGCCTTACAAAACAAGGTTTTGGGCTAGGCTTCCCCTTCAGGCTGCAGTTTGTTATTTCTCCTTGCATGCCAGACTGCAACGTTCACTAGCATGCTCTGCTCTTAGCAGACACTCGGTGACAGTCTGTTAAATTGGAGTGGAGAGTCACTGACAGCAGAGGCGAGAAAATGCCTGTTAGCTGTCTTCAGCCCAGCAAGGATCAGCAAGGACTGATCCTGAATTCTTCATCCCACTAGTAAGCTTACCTGTTTCCTGAGCCTCACAAACAAAAGTTCTTCTTGGGTGAAGGCGAGAAAATGAATGTCTACCTCCTTCAGCCCAGCAAGGATGCTATGACTGATCCTGAATCCTTCATCCCAGTTGTAAGCTTACCTGTTTCCTGAGCCTCACAAACAAAAGTTCTTCTTGGGTGAAAGCAAGAAAATGAATGTCTACCTCCTTCAGCCCAGCAAGGATGCCATGACTGATCCTGAATCCTTCATCCCAGTTGTAAGC
This sequence comes from Arvicola amphibius, assembly GCF_903992535.2. Classification (NCBI taxonomy): domain Eukaryota; kingdom Metazoa; phylum Chordata; class Mammalia; order Rodentia; family Cricetidae; genus Arvicola; species Arvicola amphibius. The sequence continues at coordinate 134,037,360 of NC_052047.1, forward strand.
TTACCTGTTTCCTGAATCTCACAAACAAAAACTGTTAATGGTATTTCCCTCCTATTTTTCCTGAGGATTGTGCTGGTTGACACAGACGTAGATATATCTGGGAAGAGGGAATCTTAACCGAGGAAACACCCCCATAAGACTGGCCTGTATGTGAATCTGTGGAATATTGCCTTAATTATTGCTGTAGGAGGGCCCAGCCGATTGTGAGTGGTACCATCTCTGGGCAGATGGTACTGGTTGGTTTAAGAAAACAAAGTCAGTAAACCATGGAGAGCAAGCCAGTGAGCACCATTTCTCCATGGCCTCTGCTTCAGTTCCTGCCTCCAGGTTTCTGCCCTGCTTGGGTTTCTGCCACGACTTCCCTCAAGGATGAACTGTGATCACCATGCTTAAGTAAAATAAACCCTTTCCTCCCCGGGTTGTTTTTGGCCATGGCGTTTTATCATAGAAATACATAGCAAACTAGCCCAACCATGGTGGGGAATACATGTCAGCAAGGGTGGGTCTAGCTGTGGTGGTAGGAGGGGAGGCAGCTGGTCACATGGTACCCACAGTCAGGAAGCAGCAGAGACAAATCCTCATGCTCTGCTCACCTTTTCTCTTTGATTCACCCTGCAGCTCCAGCCTGCAGCATGGTGCTGTCCTCCTTAGGCTGGCTCGTCCATCCTCGGTTAAATTGCACAGTTATGTCCACAGGTTGTATCCTAGGTGATGCTAAATTCTGTTACACTGGCAATGAAGATGAATCATCACTATCAAGAAAAAAGGTGAAAATTCATCCTGATGGGCCTTTAACTGTTTTAAACACTGTATTTGTCAATTTATTTTGAATTCCGTTCCTCATTCCAGCCGTCAAAATCATGGCACTATGTCTTTTTTCTTTTCTTCACATAAAGAAGCACACTCCCTTCATCCCAGCACTCTGGAGGCAGAGGCAGGCAGATCTGAGTTCAAGGCCAGCCTGATCTACAGAGTGAGTTTCAGGACAGCTGGCTACACAGAGAAACCCTGTCTTGAAAAAAAAAAAAAAACCAACCAAAAATGTAGAATTTGATACTTTTAAGGTGACAAGGAATACCTTGCTCTACCTCCAGCATAGAAGGAACGTTCATGATAAGATCAGCACGGCATGCCTGGACAGTCAGCCCACAGTGAAATGGCAGGACAGACAGACTGGAACGGAAATGTGACCCAAACTTGCTAAGACAAGCAGACAACCTGGCTGGCCAGTGTTTGGTACCCATTGAGAGCATATGGGTTGTTTACTTGATGAGGGGTGAAGACTGTATTTACCTGTGAGTATTAAGATAAATATTTACAGATTGTTGTCAAGATTGCACTGGTAAATTGACAGCTGTAGATTTTCCTCCAATAGCCACGATTTCACCAGCATTGAGTATTTAGCTACATTTCCAGGACCAGACATGGTATACCTCTTGTTAACTGAATCTTAAGACCAATTGGAAAACTGTTGGTGACTACCAAAGTGTGTGTGACATCACTGCACCTCTAGGCTATCATGAGGTTGCTGATGCAGTTCTGACTCATCGTAGCTGTATAGGTATGAGAACGGTTGGCTCCTTCCTCCTTAGGAAGCTTGCAAGGCTCCTTCGGTTACCTTGAACCTAGCCCTCAGGGAGCAGAAATTCAGTTCCAGCTCAGGGTCTCTGGTCCCTGTTTCTGAAGTTTGTGGTGTCTTCAGATGAAGACCATTACATAAATCCACAACCAATCAAAATGTAGAATTATGGCTCCCAGTCCCAATAGATACATCTACACAGCACTCCTCCACCTAGTGCTTGGGGGACATTATGAAAGAAGATTGTAAGAGCCAGATGATCGGGGAGTTTGCTGTGAGATTATGTCTTCTAGTAACAGCAGAAGCTACACCAGTAAAGACTCACCAACACGACCACCCCAATTTGAGATGAACGTGCATGACACCAATGAACATGTCAAACTGGATGGGGAACGCTCACGAAATCTCAACCCTACACGAAGAACTACCAGCAGCTGAGTAAAGCTGGGAGAAGAGATATTTGTTGCCAAGTGATAAATGGTCATTCCTGAGAACATACCTACCAGTGACATCATATGGACTGAGCAGGTTAAGGATGTATATATGTATGCATATATATGCACAGTAACAACTAAAGCAAAAGAGGCCATGAATTTGAAGGACACTAGAGAAGGTGTATGGTATGGCTTTATGGAGGAAAGAGAAGGAAGAGACATAATTAAATTACAATCTAAAAAATAACAAAAAGCCAAACAAAACAAAAAAGAGCATCGGGTTGTAATGGGGGAAGGTTTCTGTCAGCACCACGGACAGTGCCGGCGCAGCTTCCTGCTAGGGAAACTGAATTCCAGGCCACTCCACACCTGCTAGTAAAGAGGGTATGTCTGGAAATCAGGTCCAGGCTTTGAAATGAGACTCAGGGACCTGCCACGTCCATGACAAGGGACTGCCGAAGGAGCAGGGCACGGTGGGGCTGTTTTGACCCCAGGCTGAAACAGAGGATTTCCTTACAGATGGGCACATTTCTTCAATGTCCTCTTCCCCCAGAGCACACGCCCCTTTTCCCAGGCAGGGATTCATCTGAGAGAGGTCCCTTGACAGGTGTAATGTCAGCCACTCCCGGAAAACTGACAGGAAAGGTGGGATGAGCCTTTGAATGCCCTACACTGAGAACCGGCATTTCATTACCGCTCCTAAGGAAGTCTTTCCACAGTGGAACCTCGCCCACTCACAAGGCCTAGGAGACAGTAAGATGACTAGCTGAATGCCAGCTAGACACAAGCTAGAGTCATTTTGAAGAGAAGGACCCTCACTTGAGAAAGTGCCCACCCCCCAGATTGGCATGTGAGGGCATTTTCTTGGTTAACAATTGATTGGGAGGGTGGGCCCAGTTCAGTGTTGTGGGCAGTGCCACCCCGGGCTTGTGATCCTGGGTGCTATAAGAAGGCAAGCTGAGCAAGCCATGGGGATGAACCCCGAAAGCAGTGTTCACCCATCGCCTCTGCTTCAGTCCCAGGTCCCTGCTCTGACTTCCCTGCATGATGAATATGATATGGTGATGCTAAGCTGAAATAAACTCTTTCCTCCTCGAGTTCCCTCTGGTCATGGTGCTTTGTCACAGCAACAGAAGCCCTACCTGAGACAGAGTCACAGCAGCACTGGAGACTAAAACGGGTGATTTGAGAGCAGAGGCCACAATCTCCTACTGGTTACAGAGGATGCCAATCTCAAACAGCAACATTTGGGCAGTGTCTACCGTGTGGAAAAGCAGAACATAGGGAAGGGCTGCCGGCTCAGCGTGGAGCCCTATTCTGTCTAGGAAGCTTTCTCTGCAGCTTCGCTCTCTGCAAAGAAGGGAGAGAGCTTTACCTTGCTGTGAATCTGGGCCTTACAGGCTTTTCTTTGTGTGTTTGGAGGAGATTGAGTGCTTCTGCCACAGTCTTTCAAATACACCCAGTGCCACAGAACTGCACACTTAGGAGTGCTGTCATTATGGAAATGAATGTCTTCCCCAGGTTTGTTTATTGAAACTTGGCCACCAGTTTGATTATGTCAGGAGTTGGGGGTGCTGGAAGCAGGTAAAACACCCACCCTCAAGCCATCCATGAATAGAAGCGCCTAAAGCAGCTGTGATTCATGATTCTCTTTGGGCAAGACCCAGCAAGGAAGATTTTCTCCTGCCCTAGGCGCAGAACAGGGCAGCAGTATTCATGTGCACTTACATGGCACATGACCCAGCCAGGAAGGGTCCCTCCTGCCCTAGGTGCAGAATGGGGCAGCAGAATCCATGTGCACTTACATGGCACATGGCCCAGCAAGGAAGGGTCTCTCCTGCCCTAGGTGCACTTACATGGCACATGACTTTCCTTGGCTTGGACATAAAAATGCCTATCCACATAATCTCTCTATTTGTTCCTGCTTATAATTCAGTACTCTAACCAAGATGAGGTATGCATGCGTGTGTGTGTGTGTGTGTGTGTGTGTGTGTGTGTGTGTGTGTACATGCATGCACACGGAAGCTGACTTCCAAAGGCAAACGTGACAAGCCTCTTAAAGTCCTGGTCCAGAGTGGTACGTTTTCACTCCTTCCTACCCGTTGAGTTGAAGCAAGTCATAACAAGAACTGAGATTCGAGTTGAGGAGTAGGAATGCAACATACCTTTGCTGGTGGGGATCAAACACGCATGGAGGCGAGGGTAGGTGATGGCTGCTGGATTGGTGACTTGCCTCATTACTGGGACAAAGCACCTGACATAAGAAACCTGGGGAAGGAAGCATTGGTCTGGCTCTCAGTTGGCAGGTTTAGTTCATCACAGTGGGGAAGGCATGGTATAGGAGCAAGAGTCACATCGCTCCTGCAGCCAGGAAGCAGAGAGAGATGAATGCTGGCCCTCACTGACTTTCTCATTCTGATTCAGCCGGAGACCCCAGCATATGGTAGGGTGCTACCCACAGTTAGGGTGGATCTTCCATTTTCAGTTAAACTTTTCTGAAAACGCTCTCACAGAAACGCCCAGAGCTGTGTGTCCATCGTGATTCTAAACCCAGTTGAGTCAGCACCAACTTGACTAGAGACTCACCGTAACAACCATTATTGTGGACGATTCCCACTTCCAAGCTTTACATACTCCTGCAGAGCCAGCAGGCAAGTCAGCACTCCAAGGTCAACTGTGGGATTCCATGTGCAATACAATCCACAAGATGGTACCTCTTTCCGCGTGGGACCTCAGAGAGGGCATGGGTATGGACACAGGTGAGCATGTCCGCTGAGGTCTTGGGGAAGGAAGGGCGCTTAGCATTTATTTCTCCCCTTAAGCAAGAAAGAAAACCTAGGCTGGGATGAAGAATCAGTGGTTAGAGCATTTGCTATGCAAGTGCAAGGATCAGGGTTCAGAGCCACAGAATCCACATAAATGCCAGGTGAGGTGGGTGGGGAAGCCTGGCTGTCATTTCAGCCTTAGACGGGGGAAGACAGGGATCTTCCTAGCAAACTGGCTGGCCACACCAGCAGTGTCAGCCTTGGTAAGCTCTGTGTTCAACTGAGAGACCCAGCCTCAATGAATGAGTCAGAGAGGGATTGAGGAAGACTCTGATGTCATCCTTGGGGCGCCACATACGCGAGCATACACATACACGTGCACCTGTCCACACATGTGAACCCACACACATCACGGTGCATGCACACATTCACTTGGAAGAAAGACAAAAGGAAAGGCCGTGGCCACTTGTGACAAGAGTCATAGACATTTAGTAAGAGACAGGGGAGAAACGTGGTTGTCTGTATCACAGTGCATTCAAAGCGCGCATGCGCGCGTGCACACACACACACATACACACACACAAACCACATTTACTCACACTCATGCAGCAGAAAGAGGGCTTTAGAGACATATATTTAGGTCATGACATTATTTATGATTATTACAGAGAAAATTAATCCAATTTGAAACCTTAAGGTCGCAGGCTAATTTCCCACACAGGGTGTTTAGTTCCGGGGGCCTTGATAAAATTTGCCCCATGATTTCTCTTACTGACTGAGCTGCCGGTGACAGGCGCTTTGAGTGCAGATTAAAGTCAGATGAAATTGGCTTCTGAGGCTCAGCATTTCTAAACAGACCTAAATGACTGCAATGATGGGCGTGTGGGATCTTTCCACTACATTAAATGCGTGTTTGGGTTACCGGAGGGAAACCTGGGGCCAGGTAATCTGCACATGTGAACTTGGAAGAGGTGCAAGGCAAGCTCTAGGCAGGGACCTCTGGAAAGGCAGCTCATCCCTGGTCTGCTTGTCTCTGGTCCTAGAAGTGAGGGTGTGACAGGATCCGGGCACACACATCTCAGCGGCACTGTGAGCTCCATAATGCTTGCCCACGACTTGGGGCACAAGAATAACGCACGGTCTGTAAACGGACACAGCTCAGCAAATACACTCAGCTGCTAACATCAGCAGCAGTGTGACTTCCTCTTCCCTAAGCACCTGAGAATGCGTGGGCGTATTCACATTTGGATGGGTGCACATGTGTGCACCTGCAGGCAGAGGCCAGAGGTCAGCTCAGCTGTTCTTTCTCAGCTGTCACTCACCTTGATCTTCAGACAGTCATTGAACACAGGGCTTACTGATTAAGCTAAGCTGGCTGACCAGTGAGCCCCAGGAACCTGGCTGTCTCTGCACCTCCAGCACTGGGATTGCAGGACACTGAGCTCGGCTGTTTTATGTTGGTTCTGGGTGGGGGGGGCGGTCCATATCTAGTCCTTATGTTTGTACAGCTCGTACTTTACAGGCTGAACTATCCACCTGGCCCTAACTTGTGTTTCCATAGCACTAGCCTTGCTCTATCCCTCTGGAACTCACCGCAGGCTGCATCATCCTGCCCATTCATTCGACTCCTGTTTATAGCAAGGGTCCTCAGGAACAAAGCTTAGCTGTTCACAGTGTTGTTTCCGGTGTCTGGGATGTAGCAGCTGGTTATTATGCATTGAACAATGAACAGAATAAAATGGAATTACCCTAGCTCATGACCAGAGAAAGAGGCTCTTCTTTGAGGTCACTATGGGGACAGTTTATAGGTCTTGGAAACAGAAGACATGGAGTCCCAGCTACTCCTAGCCCTGACAAGATGTGGTGATCTGTCCAACCATGCAAGGAGTTTAGACGGTGACAACAGGTGAGGGAAAGAAGCTGCCTGGAGTTCACTGGAGGGATACTGAGAATCTTGTGGTTACCGGGAATGCTAGAAACTGGTGCTAAAGATGATTCTGCAGAACTGGCCTGGTAGAAGCCATGTCAACAACTGACAAGTTTTGCTGCTTCTGATTCCAAGGCATTGACTTGCCCACATGTTCCCTCTGGGAGCCGAAAAGCCTGTACTTGTAACACCCGATTCTGTGTTACCCCCTCGGTGCAGTTCGTGCGCCACTGTACCTTACGCGAGTCGGACAAGGGCCTGGAGATTGAAAGAACACACAAAGAGACCTGGGTCATTCGGAAGGAGATCAGCCGAATGCCGTTTATTTAGTCTTGGGGAAAATCTTAAATACCCCAATCCTGCCCATGGAATTCCACCCAGGCAGGTGGGAAATTACCATATCTAACTGCCGCACAAGGACTCCCACCTAGGCAGGTGGGAAATTACCATACCAACAATAGAGTCAACAATGCCCTACAACAAATCACCAGGCGGGGCAGAGGGAGCACAGGAACAAACAGGATGCTTAGTCATCTGACCAGAAACTGTCCTCAAGGTGAGCCCCAGGAACAAGGGCAGACCCGGGCCCTACATGTACTTCCTTCACATGTACAGGTGTTTTATGTGGAATCAGTGCCCCATCCCCTTTCAGACACTTCCAGGTCAAATGTATCCCCCCAGCTCCAAGGGAAGGAGGACTGCAGGGGGTTTGATCCTACAGCTGTACAGCTCACTCTTCCTTGTGCGAGGTGGCTTGAATTCACCAGATCATCTCAGCCTGTGACTACTGGGGAAAGGGACGGTCATTTCTAATTTAGAAATAAGGACTCTGGTACTGAAGGGAGACAGAGAGGCACCAAACACCACAAGAGCAGCAGAAGGCTGAGCCGGAACCAATGACAGGTGTGAACCCTTTAAAACCCAGGTTCAGAAACCTCATCTACTGCTTCCCTCCAGGTTTTCCTACAGCCTCGACCGCCTGTACCCTCAGCTGAGGGCTCAGCCTCGTCTCTACCTTCTATAGCTCTGACTGCACCCTAGCTGCCAACAGCATGTCTGAAATAGAAGCAGATAGGTCCCTCTGTGACCCATGATTATCCAGTCTTGGGCCATGGTCATGACTATCTTGATTGCGACTATCTTGACACATCAATTGACCACACTTTTGTTTTCTTAGCAAAATATATGTGATAAGAACTAAATGAATGATGCACAGAGCATCCTCATTTCCGGTGTCTTCCACTGTCTTCAAGGTGGTCAGTCATAACAGGGCTGCTGTAGTTACAAGTTCTGTTACTCTGGACTGTCCCAGACTCTCTAGCCAGGAGCAGGGATCAGAAAACCATGGCTACTTCCCATGGTTTTGTTAGTGAACTGGACAGTCAGATTTTACAAACACATTATATTTGGGGGGAATCTAGCTAATCTGTGAGTTAGAGGAGAGAGAGAGAGAGAGAGAGAGAGAGAGAGAGAGAGAGAGAGAGAGAGAGAGAGGCTATTTTTATGCTGCAAGAACAAACGGCTTTAGCAAACAAGTCCTGTTCAAAGTGCTCTTTGGAAATCAGGTTCCTATTTTAGCTTAATGACATTCCAGCCCGAGCGGAATGATTAAATATTGAAACAGGACTGGCTCTAGAGTTTCATCTGGCTGATCAATTTAAGATGAAGCAGCAGAAGGAAATGCAAATGTCAGATTACCAAATCTCCACACAGCTATTGTCAAATGTCATGGGAGGCATCCTCAGCCCTGGGTGTTGTCTGGCGATAAGGGTAAGTTGCAGAGGGACAGCTCTAGGATCCACAGCACTTGCTTTAGCCCAGGATGCTGGCCCTGCAGGAAAGGTTAACCCTGCTGACTAACAAGGCTTATGCAGCAAAGATCACAGCTGGAAGGTCACAGCTGAAGGTCACCTGGCACAGTGTCCTCCTCAATTGATTCCTGGACAATGGTGCCCATCCTACGAGTGTCTCAACATGCATGGGCATCTCATTTCCCTCTTACTCTCCTTCTTTCCTTCCTTCCTTCCTTCCTTCCTTCCTTCCTTCCTTCCTTCCTTCCTTCCTTCCTTCTTTTCTTTTATCTTTCTCTCTTTTATCTCCCTCCCTCCCTTCCTTTTTTCCTTCTCTTTTTCTCTTCTCCCATTCTCCCTCCCCTCCCCTGCCCACTTCTTTCCTCTATCTTAATTACTTTTCAATTGTTGTGACAAAGCACCATGACTAAGGCAACTTACAGAGGAAAAAGTTTATTTGGGGCCTACAGTACAGAGGGTAAGTGGGTGACCGTCATAGCTGGGAGCATGGCAGTAGGCAGTCGGGCATGGCTCTGGAGCAGTATCTGAGAGCATGCATTTTGATTCCATAAGACAGAGAAAACTGATTAGGAATGGTTGAGTTTTGAACCATCAAAGTCCACCCCCAGTGATAAACCTCCAAAGAGGCCACACCTCCTGTTCCTTCTCAAAATTCCAACTGGAGACCAAGTGTTTAAATATACGAGCCATTCCCATTCAAACCACTATTTCCTCCCTTCCTACATTTCTTCCTTCCTCCCTCTCTTCCTTTCTCCCTTCACTGAGTTTTGTTTTGTTTTTGAGGCAGAGTCTCATGCAGACTAGGCTGGCTTCAAACTCCCTATGAAGGTAACAATGATTTTGAACTCTTGATCCTCCCACCTCCACCTCCCAGTGGTGGTACTGGGGTGCAAATCCAAGGTTTTGTGCAAGCATCCTACCAACTGAGCCATAACTGAAGTTTGCTTGCTCCCTCCCTGCCTCCCTGCCTGCCTCCCTGCCTCCCTCCGTCCCTCCCTCCCTCCCTCCGTCCCTCCCTCTGTCCCTCCCTCCCTCCCTCCGTCCCTCCCTCCCTCCCTCCCTCCCTCTCTTCCTTCCCTCTCTTCCTTCCTTCCTCTCCCTGCCCACATTTCTTCCTCTTTTCTCTTTTCTTTTCTTTCTCCGTGGAGTGCTTGCGTCTCGAACCCATGATTCCACAAATGCCAGGCAAGCCCTCTACCTTGCTGTTACCCCACAATCACACTATATCCCTTTAAAAGAGATAATATGGTAAGTTTGAAAACAAAACAGCTAGGCAGTGAAAGTGCATAATTTTAATCCCAGTACATGGGAAGCAGAGGCAGGAGGATCTCTGAGTTGGAGGCCAGCTTGGTCTATAGAGTGAGTTCCAGGACAGTCAGGGCTACCCAGAAAAACCCTGTCTCAACAAACAAACAAACAACAAGGACAAAACCCCCAAAACAGTCTAGCAAGTTCAAGAACTACTTTTTATTAATCGCATCTTCACCACGCCCTTGATCCACAACATTAAAACAACAGATTTATTCAGAAGGTGGGCTGAATATTTATTCATCTATTCAGGTTATGGGGTCCCACCCAGATCACTCAATGAAATTAATTCTCCAAAATCGTTACCCCAGCAGCTCCATTTGCATACATTTTTGTGTCCCAGGTGTCATCTTTTCAAAATCAAGTCACACAGTTACTTAAATTTCTCCAACATTTCCCTTCCCCTGGCACATTCAAATTCCTTTTCTTACCACACAAACATTTATGATTTGACCCTCGCTAACCTTTCTATTCGTGCTGGTTAGTTTTTGCTCACTTGAAATAGACTAACCTGGAAAAGGGAAACCTCACTTGAGGGTTTGTCTCTGTCAGACCGGTCTGTGGGAATACCTGTGGTGCATCTTCTTGATTAACGATTGATGTGGGAGGCCCAGCCCACTGGGAACACCATTAATCCTGGGACGGTGGCCCTGGAATGTGTAAGAAAGCAGCCAAAACAAGCCGTGGAAAACAACTCAGTAAGCAAGCAGCACTCCTCCATGGTCCAGGTTCCTGCCCTGGCTCCCCTCGAAGATGCTCTAAGCTGTAAAATAAACAACCCCTTTGGCCCCAGGCTTGTCTGGGTTCAAGTAATTTAGCACAGCAGCAGAGAGGCTGACAAGAACACTGGTCTTTGCCTTGATTTCGTTTTCTCAGTGTCTATCCCTGAGCTTTAACCAACACATGTTTGTGGGATGAATGAATGAGTGACTGAATGCATGAGCGTCAGCTACCTGGAGCCGTTTTTCTGACCTTTCCATCATTCACACAAGCCAGCTTCCCACACGGAGTTCTAACACTGCCCACGCTGCTGCTTCAGCTCCATAACTCCCCTGGCTTTCTTCTCCTGTCAGAAAACCCAGTGAGCAGAAAAAGCCATGGTAAACACAACCGGCATGGAGCAATGGGAGAGAGGGTCCTTGCTCCTGGGCAAGAGTGAATCGTCAGACACTTTCTTCTTGTAGGGCCTGCCCTCAAGAACCAGACCCTCTTAGCCTAGGTCCACTTCTTGAGAGGAGCAGTGCCCCCCAGGAGGGTGAAGCTTGGGAGAGTTGGGTGAGGCTTAGGGAGACCCTTCTTCATCTCAGCAAGAGATCAGAGACCTCTAACATCTTCCTCCAGGGACAGTCTAGGGACAGCGAAGCTTGTGCCTACCTGTAAAACAGAAGGTAAGTAGCTACTCATCTAGACCAGAAGAAGCCAAAGACTGTACAGCTGTACCCAGCACTCTATTGAAACAGTAGTCCTGTGGTCTACAAGAAGAAACAAACCAGCTGCCCAGTAGCTTTTTCTGTAGTGACCAGGGTCAAGTCAGGGGAGAGAGAGAAGGAAAAGGAGCTGGGAAAAGCACTGCTCAGTCATTGATGGGTGTGGCCTCAGAGGCAGAGCACAGGATAAGGTATCTCATGAAGGCTTCTGAGGAGGGCGCCTAATCCGTCAGTAGGGCGGCCCTCAATACTACTCTGCGTGTTTGGTGATCAGGCTGGAGGCTGCCCTTCATGCAGTCAAGGCGAAGGTAAGCGTTTGAACTGCATCTCCATTTCCAAAAGGTTCATATGAAGAGAAAAGTAGAGAGCAAAGGGAGTAAGAGGCAAAACATAACCAGGGACAGTGACAGATGGCTGTGTGTGTGTGTGTGTGTGTGTGTGTTTGTGTGTGTGTGTGTGTGTGTGTACACCAATGGTCTTCTTATAGTCTTCCTCCAGAATGATGGGATTACAAGCATGGACCCCCTTCTCTCTCTGTATGTATTCATATGTATGGGTGTATGAATGCAGATGTACATGTGTGTGCATGCGAGTGTGCTTGCGTATGAGATTAGAAGTCAACCTCCATCATTGTTCCTCGAGAGCCATCCACGTTGTTGTTTTGAGACAGAGTCTCTCGCGAGGACCTGGGGCTTGGAAATTTGTCTATGCTGGCCTAACAGTGAGATAAAATAGGTGGACTGTTGCTTTTAAATGACTAATGTCCCTAGACTTCCCTGGTGCACACATTACTCCTTCTGGTAACCCTGTTGGCAGAGATCACTTTTTCATTTCCTGGATGCCCAGACCCGAAATAATCACACTGAAACGATATTAATTGCAACACTGCTTGGCCAATGACTCTAGCATACTCCTAGCTAGCGCTTACATCTTAAATTAACCCATTTCTATTAATCTGTGTATCACCACGTGGGTGTGGCCTACCAGTAAGGTTCTGTTAAGCATCTGACATCTGTCTCCTGCAGCGGCTACATGACTTCTCACTGAGTCTACCTACTCTCTCTCTCTCTCTACATCTATCTTCTTGGAATTCCCACTTTGACCTATTCAGCACTGCAATAGACCCAAAGCAGCTTCTTTATTAACCAATGGTATTCACAGCATACAGAGGGGAATCTCACATCATAACTCCATCCTTACAAATATCATAGCACTTAGCCTGACAGCAGCATAACAAGAAAAGCTTCTGACCCTTCAGCTGCTCAGTAAAAAGATGGCAAGTGGATGGCCACCTTGGGACCGTGGTGCACTTAGGAAAGGAGCAGGTTAGAGGATTCTGCTATGGTTCCACAATGTTAGCTCCTCTAAAAAAATATGATCTGCATTGAAAACACTGGAGAAGGCTGGCAAAAGGGCATGGAGTCTCAATGTGGCAAGGGATGTACAGGGGCCAGTATCTCCCCTGGAGGCAGCAGCCTACCTGACCATCCACTAGTGGCCTTGAGGGGGTCTCCTCCCTCCCCTTATGGCCTTAGGAAACCTCCCCCAAGTATGGTGTGTGGTTAACCTGGTCATCTGGAAAAATGTTTCCTCTCATATAAAAGGGACAGTCTAATCTCTGGTTTATAATGATTAATTTGGATTGTCCAATGGAAGGAATGTCCCTGAGTGGTATGAGCTCTGTGTAGATCCTCTAAAGCAGTGATTCTCAACTTTCCTAATGCTGCGACCTTTTAATATAGTTCCTCATGCTGCAATGACCCTCCAACATAAAATTATTTTTGCTGCTACTTTATAACTATAAGTTTTCTATGGTTATGAACATAATGTAAATATTTTTGGAGACAGAGGTTTGTTGAAGGGCTTGAGACCCACAGGTTGAGAACCACTGTTAAAGGACTGGCCCTGGGCATAAGTCTGCTCCTGAGAAGGCTTTGAGCCTTGTCCTCCAAGTTTCTCGGCTAGTTCTCCTCCTAATGTTTGTGTTCCTAGCCTATGCCAGGCCTGTGCCTTTCATTGTGCCCACCTTCCTGCTACCACAGGCATTTCCACCTCGATCTGTGGCCTTCCAAGCATCTCCCATTCAGAATGGGTTTTCAGAAGTCTACTGATATATTTCCACACAGGGAGCTTGTGTGTATATACACATACAAGCTTCATGTACAGTCTTGGTGCTGGCCCTTTAAGATCCTGAGAACAGAGGCCAGAGAGATGGCTCAGCAGTTCAGAACTTTGGCTGCTCTTCCAGAGGACCTGGGTTCAAGTCCCAACACCCATCCAACAGCTCACAACTGCCTGCAACTCCAGTTCTAGGGAATCTGACACCCTCACACAGGCAAATACATACATCAATGCTTATAAAATAAAATAAATTATTTTTTAAAACAAGCAAAAGATTGCGAGAGCACTGCAGCCTAGTTAAGAGGCAGAAATCTGAACCAAAGAGTAGCCCCAGTTCTCTCTCCAAGATTTTATATAGCTTCTCTCTAGAATAAAAAAAAAAAGGTGAAAAGAAACAAGCAAAAGCAGTTTGACTGTGGTGAGTGTTCCCCAAAGCAGGAACAAAGGGTAGGAGAAAGGCCAGGCGTCCAGAAGGTGAAAACCGATCACCCTTCCTTTCCCTATTCATGAACATTCTGAAGTTCTTGGGTCCAGAAGCTCATAATGAACCCCCAAACATACCCAGGCTGGTGCTGGCTCTACAAGAAGGCTGTTCTAGGTGGGATCACATACATCTGGATCTGTGATTGCAGCAGGGATTGGAACCCAGCCCAGACCTGGAAAGCAGAGGTCTGAGCTTCCTGGGGGCAGAGAGTGAAGGTTTTGAAGTGAGTGGCGTTTCAGCTGGTTTTATCTGTTGTTTGCTCTCCAGTGGTAGATCAATAATACATAAAAGGGTTACTCTTGTGTATAAACCAGTACAAAGACAGGAAAGCCCCCAGTACCCACTTTCCAGTCTCTTCTCTCTAAAACACTTTTTCCTGTTGCTCTGTTTCCAATTCTAACTTTACTAGGGTAAAATTTACATGCAACAAACGGACCCATTTCGTGTACACAGTTTGGTAGTTTTCCACCAACGTGTCAACATCAGCACATAGGACATTCCTGTTGCCACAGAAAGCTTTCCCAACAGACTGGGGTTCCAAACGTCAGTACTAGCAAACCACGACTCTGATCTGTGTGATTGCAGGTTAGATTTGGGGACTGCTTTCTAGGACTTTCCATAGCCAATGTGTAATCTTTGTCTTTAATTGTGATGTTCTGAGGTTCACTCCTGTTGTGTCTGTAGTGTAGCCAGACATGAGCATCACTGTCTGGAATCCAGGGCAGTTGTGGCACCCACATGAACCTGTATGGTGTCGGGAGGGAGGGGGAGAGAGGCTCAAGAGGCTTAGCAGGTCTTTAAGAGCCTCATGATATCCCTCCAAGAGCCTCCCTTTGTATTAGGCAAGGAGCAAGCAGTTGAGTGGAGGGATGGGTCTCTTCAGTGGTCAGCTATGTGGAGATTGGGACGTTTTTATGATATGGCAGCTAGCAAGTTACCCATGCTTCTGTAAGCTATCCTAGTAAATCTGTAGGCTCACCCACTTGGACTTGATCAAATCCCCCTTCTTTTTGTCTGTTCACTCTCTTTCTCCCTTCTGCCTCTGTCTCTGTCTCTCTGTGTCTCTGTCTCTGTCTATCTCTCTGTCTCTCTCCGCCTCTCTGTCTCTGTCTCTCTCTGTTTCTCTCTCAGATGTTTCTTTACATCTCCCCAGAAATAGTAATAAGAAAGATCCAGAAATTATGTTTTTATTCCCCAGTGATACTCCACTGTGTGACTATCCAGGTTTATTTATCCTTCTGTCTATGGGCTAGTCACACGATTCTGATTTGGATTCTAATTTGGGGACATCATGAATAAAGCTGCCAAGAGCACTGTAGAAATCTCTGTGGATGCTGACATCCTTACATAGGACAGTGACTGTGTCATGCGAGTCACGTGATTTTAACTGGAAATTATAGAATTGTATTTCAAGTCATTTCTTATTTTCATCAGCCAAACATTACCATTCCAGTCTCTTCCCGTTCTTGTCAGCACTCGACGATGGTAGTTTCTTCTTAATTTTTAGTTTTGGATATTTGGCAGACACATTATGCTCTCAGTGTTTTCTGTTCCCCTCATGATAAATGCTATTGACCATCTTTACATGACGTAGATTTGCTTATCTCACATGAATTATTTCTTCCAATTTCATGCATTCTATTTTCTCCCTTGAGATACTATCTTACTGTGTAGCTTAGACTGGCCTGAAACTCACAATCCATCTGCCCCTGTCTCCTGAGGGCTGGGGCTGCAAGCTTAGCCACCACATCTGGCTCCATGTGTGTTTAAAATCTCGGATTGTGCTTTTTCTCAGATCACAGGTGTTCTGGCTATAATATTTTTGTCAGATGTGTAATAACAAATGTTTCCTCTGCTGTTTGCATGTTCTTGAAAAAGTCTTTAGAAAGATTTTAATTTTGATGAGATTCACTTTATCTGTCTGTAGATGTGGCGTTTACTTTGTTGGGTCCCAATGAACTTTCTCCATCTAAAGTGTTGAATATTCTGTTGTAAAAGGTAGGTCGTTAGGTCAATGACTTATTTCAAGCTTAGTATTTGTATATGATATGAAGTAGTAAAGTTCATTTTTTTTTCTATTTACCATTTGTAAGATAGCTTCGCCAAATTTCACTCAGTCATGTTAGGGTGTATCTGCCAGAGAAGACCACTCAGACAGGGGTTTAAGCCGATAGGAAATCTTTATTAGCCAGCTGGCAACTATACTGGGTGTTCAGAATACCAGTAAACCCCCAAGTCTTTCTTAGGGTGAGCTTTTAAGCACAAAAACCATACCCTGGGTTGACATATTTCAGTTAACAAGAATGAATGGCCCAAAGTGGAAATACAGAACCTGAAATTCAAGGTTAGTATATTTAGACACTTTCTCAGAACTATGGATTTTGATGGATGGGTCTTTTTTTCTCATTTTGGCTGGTGGTACTGTCTACATGCTGAGTTCTTTTTTTTTTTTTTTTTTTTTTTTTTTGGTTTTTCGAGACAGGGTTTCCCTGTAGTTTCTAGAGTCTATCCTGGAACTAGCTCTTGTAGACCAGGCTAGCCTCGAACTCAGAGATCCTCCTGCCTCTGCCTCCCGAGTGCTGGGATTAAAGGCATGCGCCACCACCGCCTGGTTACATGCTGAGTTTTATGGTCTGAATGGTTCCATCATGGAGTCAGTTGTACTAAGGTCTGAGGGGGCCCTCTTACAAGTTACACCTATGCAGGCCTCTTTCTGGACTCCCCGTCCTATTTGTGAGTTTGTTGAGTTTCTGTGTCAATACAGCTGCATCTCAATTATTTGATTATCATAACTTCAAAGTAGGCTTTGAAATCAGGCAAATATCTTGAACTTCATTCTATTTTTCAAAATTGTTTTCATTGTTCCAGGTCATTGACTTTGACCAACAAATTGTGCTACTTATATGCTTAGAAACCATCATTAGCAAAAGAATTTAGGACTGCATTTGTCTTTGCAGAGAGATAAAAATGAATTCAACTTATTTGACAGATATTGACCTGAAGCGTTGACATCTATAAAAATGCAAGGCTGCAGTTTCACTGGAATGGTGGGAAGATTTTTTTTCAATCATGTATTCAGTTTACTCAAGAACTAGTGACCCATTCTGATTTTCCTATTCTTGAATCTAGTTTGGTAGCTTTTATTTGTCAAGGACTGTTCTCATTTCATCTATCACACCCATGCTGCCAATATGTTGGTCAAAGGGTTTTCAAAACTGCCATCATCAGCTATTTAATATTATTCCAGTCTTTATTTGTTCATGTACATAACTTGGTCCTCCTTCTTCTTCTCTTTTCCTCTCCTTCCCCCTCCTCTCTTCCTGTCCCTCCTCCCCCTCCTCTTCCCTTCCTCCCCCTCCTTCCCTTCTACTTTATCTCCTTCTCTCCTATTGTTACCCTTTCCTTCTTTTTCTGTTTGTGTTATATCCCTTGATTATCTCATTGATTTCTAAAAATCTTTCAGAGTCTGTAAGTTATCTTTCCTAATTTCCAATTTCTGAGGCTTAATTTCTTTGGGAGACAGAATATGTCCCAAATGGTAGAAAGGTGGCTGCCTTTGCAGTTTCTCTGGGGCAGTTACTAACCCTGCATGGGCAAGACTCTGCTGAAGCTGTCCATATGTTGCAAGCAAAATTCCTTCATTTTTACAGGCAAGCAGGATATCATCCATATAATGAATAACATAAACTTCTAGGAATTCATCTCTAATATTTTGTATAGCTTGAGCCACAAACTTCTGGCACAATGTTGCACTATTAGCTATGCCCAGAGGCAAGACATTCCAATGATATCTCCTCATGGGCTCTTTGAAATTAACTGATGAATGCTAAATGCAGATGATGGTATAGAAATAATCCTTTAAATCTAAAATAATCTTATGGGTATCTTTTGGTATGGCTGTAAGAGAAAGCCATTCAGGCTGTAAAGCTCCCATTAGCTTCACGGTTCCATTAACTTTTCTCAAATCTTATATTAATCTCCATTTCCCAGATTTTCTTTTAATCACAAAATTAGGAGAATTCCAGAGGGAATTAGGAGACATAATCTGACGACGATCCAGCCGTTCCTGTGCTGACTGCTGGGCAGCTTGCATTTGTTTTCTTCTGTTAGGAAATATTTGTCATAAATAAATTTGAGGAGTATTTCCTAATTTCTTTTGATCAAAAGTTCTTGCTTGGAAAAGAACTCCCTAAACTGTTTTCCCTAAAAGCATGTGTATCAGGGCTGAGCCCAGGCAGTTGGGGCAGCTCTGGAGGTCGCTTCCAGCCATTGCCCTCTGGCCTAGGGATGAACCACGGCTGCCTGCTCCGCAGTCCTCCCAGGACTGAGGACCCAGAGATGCTGGCTTGCTCTTACTGCTGGGCCTCGGGGGAGAGGGGTGACACAGGCCACACATTCCGTGCTTGGAGTCAGGCGGCTGACTGGGGCAGTGGCTACACAGCTCCAGGAGGCCTCAGCAATCCCAACTGAGGCCAGCAGTGGGGGCGGCTGACAAACTTAGCTGCAGCACTGGGGCCCTTAAGGCTGGCCGCCATTGCAGTGGGGCCACAGGTTTTCACTACCCTGCTACCCTGGAGCAGATGGGCGGGCCGTACCCTCTTCTCTGAGCCCCAGAGCAGCCCAGATATGGGGGTGGCTGCAGTGCAGGGGTTGGGGGGAAAGGGGGTTTTAAAAAAATGTACGAACTAAAAATTTCGTCACTTGCTGCGGAGTCCCTCTGGTTTTCAAAGTATCTTTAAGCAAATGTACAAACAACTGACTATTATTATCCTGCCCCGTATTCATAATTTTATTTACAATTTTACTCCCGAGTTCTCGCCACACCTTCACTTTTACCTGAGCAACTCACTTTTCACTTTACACAGGCGGTGTCCGTTCATTTGCGGTCTCCAGCACTTTACGGAGTATTCCTGTACTCTGGCCTAACGTTTGGGGCACCATCTGTTGGGTCTGTCACTTCTATCCTGTTTTTAGGGCCCACACTGAAGTTGAGGTGACATCTGTTGGGTCCACCCGAGGCTCCCTACATTCCAGAGGAGGGGAGTGTGGACTGAGAAAAAACAAACATCCAAACAAACAAACAAACAACTGGACAGGAGACAGAAGACAAAGTCGGGGAGGGTATCCAGAGAATACTGTGATCAGTCCCAAGTTTATTCCTCATTCAAGCCCCAAGTTTATTCCCCGATCAAGAGAGGGAAGGCAAAAGACTTCCCTGATATAAAGAATAAGCAAGCATAATTACCTCCTTTCAGAACACCTGTTAATCATGCCCTACGTCAAAACATTCTGTTGACTAGCCTTTGGAGAGTATGGCACCCAGTAGCCACACTTTTGATCAAACATCTTAGTTGTTCAACCTCGAAGGAGCAAGAATAAGTCTGAACTCTCTTAGTCCAGATTGAATAGAGCCACTTCTGTGAGCCTCCATAAATCCACCTTATCATTTGCTTCTTAACCCATAGGCTGCTTAGACGTGTGGTCATTCGTTGCTTCTTGGCACGTTTCTGATTTGGAATGCAGCTAACAGACTAGCACCAACCCTACTAGTAGCAGCGTGACAGGCAATGCCATGCCTGAGAGACATACTAGGCAGGGTCCATTGGCATGACTGTTATTATAATCCCACAGGTGAAGGCGAAATGGGCTAGAGGCACTATCTAAGAAACGAAGGCTGGTGGCCAGATGCATTAGCCTAAAATGTCCAAGAAACCCTCAAATCCTGAGCAGCACGATGAAATGGCACATGGGGATGGGGCTAGCGAAGAGCAGAAGTAGAGGGGATGTGTCCTCATGAATCTGGGGAAGAAAGACAAGCTACCTTTGCAAAGTCAACACCAGTCTCTTCAGCTGAAGGCACAAAACTGAGAGAAGATGGGCTAACGTCTCGACAGGCAGAGGGGGAGCAAGCGGACAAGACACCTGTCCTGGTTCTTCCCAGACTGAGAGGGACTTTCCTGGTTTTGGTTTGTTTTTGGTTTTGTTTTCTGCCAGAGCCTGGGGCATTCAGGCTCTCAAACTTGCAGTCCATCGCTGACCCACCAATCCTCTCTCAGGCCAGGACATTAACTAGAGAGATTCAAAGTAAGAGTCCCTTCAATGAGAAGGAGGCAGTCGGAGGAGGGAGGGGCACTGTAGAAAGGGAGGGACACACCTATCAGGGAGATTATAAAGTCTTGAGTTTGATAGAGGCCAAAAGATTCCAGAAAGTGTGACGGATTTCTAACAGAAAGGAAAGACTTTTGGACTGCCAGGAAGGACAAAGTAGCTATTTTAATGCCTTTGAGGGAGGGGCCTGGGGAGGGGACATGTCTTGCACAGTAAGGAAGGAAGGAATCTTGTTAATGTTTAACTTAAAGGATGTGGGAGAGGCGTGGAGGAGGAACGCGTTTAGTTACAGGTGTGTGGGGGTGGGGGGAGGTGCTAGTCCCCAGATGCCTCCTAGACTAGAACCTGAGGTCTGGCCCCTGTCATTCTCCTGGAATCTGGACTGTGCTAGTAGGATGTCTGTCTCTCCCCATAGCAGCAAGGATCCCGGAGTCAGTTATAAGGATGGAAACAGAGAGGGTTGAAGATGGACACGGCAAGTGGGTCCTGATTACTCCCTAGCTTAAGTCTAACAGCAATCGCTGCCCCCAAAGACCTGTTGAAATCTTTCTTTAGAAAGCAAAGATGCTGAGGATGGAAACTCATTGCTCTTGAACCTTGGTTTATGTCCGTGTGTCCACGCCCCTTTGAGATGAAGCAATTGGCCCCATTCTGCAGATGAATGCATGCACAGGGAAGTGGGATGGTCTGACCAAACCATAGAGTCAGTAAGTACTAAGGCAGCTTTCACAGTCTCTATGGGAATCCTGTGCTCTTTTCACCACACTGGTAGTGCCCATAGCCGGCAAAGCAGATGCTGTGTAAATCTAGCAATGAGTACAAACACACGCAAGTCCCAGGCCCTTCTCAAGAGGGTTCAGTGGATACTCAGGAGGCAGATGAAGTGAGACCCACACTGACATCGCAGAGGAGTCTGCTCTCCTGTTGGTTTCTGTGGAAGGCTGGTTGCTGCAGCTCTCTGTGCGTTTACAAAGCCCTCATCCTAGTGCCGTCACCTCTGGTCTCTGTGAGGAGAACTTGGGCTCACTTCCGAGACTCTAAGGAGAA
This sequence comes from Arvicola amphibius, assembly GCF_903992535.2. Taxonomy (NCBI): domain Eukaryota; kingdom Metazoa; phylum Chordata; class Mammalia; order Rodentia; family Cricetidae; genus Arvicola; species Arvicola amphibius. The sequence continues at coordinate 134,058,371 of NC_052047.1, forward strand.
ACAAATTGACGTAGCTGCTGGATGATAGCAAGGGGCTTTCAGAAAGCACAGCACCACGGAAGGAGACTCCAGATCAGGCACCAGCCAGGTCAATGCCTGCAGAGCCCTCCTGCACACACATAACTTCTCAAGTTACACAGAGCAGAGAGAAACGAAGAGAAAGGCGGTGCTGACCTAGCGTTCCCAGTTTGCCTCCACAACCAGACTCCTTCTTGTTCCCTTGGTCTGCTGGACTCGAGCAGAATTTGCCATGGCTGTCAGTCATGGGTGGTGCTGATTGTCTTCTGTCTGGTGTCTCCATGCAGATACAAAGGCATGGGCTCTGTCTTTGTTCATCCACTTACTCACAAGCCACGTACTGCATACTGCTCACCTGCTTCGTCTAGACACTAAATGTGAACAAGACAGTGTCTGCCCAAGTTTCATTTCTGTTGCTGTGACAAAATACCCCAACAAAAGTAACTTGGAGAGAGAAAAGATTTATTCAGGTTACACTTCTGGGTTACAGTTGTTGCAAGGAAATCGAGGCAAGAACTTGAAGCAGCAGATCACATCACAGTCAAGAGCAGAGAGGAAAAAGGATGCATTCATAGTGTAGCGATATTTATACAGATGAGGAGCCAACCACAGGAAACGGTGCTGGTCACTGTTGTAGAGTATTAGTTAATGATGTGTTACATTTGTTTATGCTGTGGAACATTTGTTTAATGATGAAAAGGTGTGTTGCATTCTTTTAGGTTGCATTTGTTTAACTCTGTAAAGCTGTGCTACTTTGCCTTCCTAAAACACATGAATGGTCTAATAAAGAGCTGAACAGCCAATAGCAAGGCAGGAGAAGGGACAGGCAGGGTTGCCAGGCAGAGCGAATAAAAGAGGAGGAGAAATCTGGGAGCAAGATCAAAGAAGCAAGCAGAAAAGGAGAGGAGGACAAGAGGGGCCAGCCACCCAGCTACACAGCAAGCCATGGAGTAAGAGGGGGAAATAAGATGTACAGAAGTAAGAAAAGGAAAAAAAAATCCAGAGGCAAAAGGTAGACAGAATAATTTAAGTTAAGGAAAACTGGATAGAAATAAGCCAAGGTAAAGCTGGGCATTCATCAGTAAGAATAAGCCTCTGTGTATTTATTTGGGAGCTGGATGGCGGGCCCCCAAAGAGCCAACAAAGAGTGTAAAGCAACAGGCCACAACGGCAGTCCTTCTCAATTAATGCAGTAAAGACAATCCCCCACAGGTGTGTCCACAGGCCCAGCTAATCTGGGCAATCTCTCCTGGAGACTCTCTTCCTAGGGATTCTACAGTGCAGGAAGCTGACTAAACTATCCACCACAGCTCGAGGAATGCATCTCTTCAGAGGATACGGTATATGCACAGACACATCTGGGCAAGGGGGAGTGCTCCCACAACAGAGTGCTCCCACAATATAGTGCCCCCACAACAGAGTGCCCCCACAACAGAGCACCCCCAAAACATAGTATGGTCTGGAGCAGGGATCCAGGAAGGCTGAGGCCTGAGGGCATCTTTAAAGGGAAAGTAGCTTTGGGTCCTGAAGGCTCTCCAGGGCAGGAAGGACAAAGCTTTGGGGAATGGTAGTGAGTAGAGTGTGAGACTTCATGAGAGCGGAATACTTGAGTCGATGTGGCAAGTGGCCTCTATGGGTTGCTCGGTTGGAACGTCAATACCACTGAGGGTCTTGCATTCTGTCACCCAGATGATGGGGAGTTAGAGTAAAGATTTGTGGAAATGGAGGAGGAGGAGGAGGAGGAGGAGGAGGAGGAGAAGGAGGACTCACCCAGCAGGAGCATGGGTGAAGGAGGACTCACCCAGGAGCAGTATGGGCGGTGACCAGGAATAGGGCACTCAGAGTGAAGGAGGGAGGGGGTCAGGAGACCACTACATACAACCAGACTTGAAAAGATGGAGCTCAGGACCAGGCCTGCAACATGAAGCTGTAAAGAAAATTGCTCTGGCCAGCTGTGGCCTTGGGAGCCACACTGAAAAGCCGATTCCTCAGCTCTCCATTCTGCTGGCCTATTCAGCTACAAACCCAGGCTGGTCGTCTTGACCCCAAGCAGCATTTACTGAAATGAACAAAATTGCAGCCCTCGATTTCCATGGCAAAGTAGCTTTGGAAATGCATAGATCTGAACTGTGGGTGGACTTGGTGGCGGGTTGTGCCCACGCTGGGTGATTCATTTAGTAAGATACTCATTGCTGGAAGGTCTCCAGTGGAAAGGATGGTGGACGTTTGAGAAGTACTTGAGCATTTCGGAGTTGGTAATATTAAACTGGATGAATGCTGATGAAGCCCCCAAATTGAACAGTCTATGATTTGGACATGGAGACAGGCGATAAAGGGCTCGCTGTCCTCAGTCGGCTCCTGCAGGCTGGAGGCAGGAAGCTGTAGCTCGAAGCAGAGTTGCACATCTGCTCCGAGGTGGAGTGCATGGTTCACTGCACCTCAGAAGCTGCCAAATGAAGCCCAAGTTACTGGTGACTCATATTGTCTCACAGAAGATCCTTCTGTGCTGCAGCCACTCAAGGATGAGATCTACAGTCACGCCCCAGAAGGAGAGAGGACAGTGCCAGCTCCCTTGGTGCCACTTTCGACACAGTCCTGCTTCTGTCAGCATCCGCCTTGAGTCATCCTTTTCTAAAATGAGGAAGGCAGTCCCAGTAGGGTCTGAGAAGTTTGGAGCATCCTCAGCTCTATGTGGGTCATGGCTCTTCCTTTGGATATCCTGGATGACTCCTCTACCTGTATACAAAGGGCATGGGAAGAACTTGAAGACTTTAGAGTAAAAAAAAAAAAATGTTGTTATCCTTCAGTGTTGGAGGCCTAACTGGCTCAAGGGTTTATAGTTTTGGTACCCTACAATGTGACTAAAGACAGAACGTAAATGCCATTATTTGTTCAGGTGATTCTCAAAATTCCGTGGCTGGCTTTTTAGCCTCCACTGGGAACCAATAGGTGCACAACCCTACATTGATTTTGGGGAGCAGTGGGCAGCTTAGCCTCTATCCCATCCTCAGCTGATGTGGACGCCAGTGTCTTGTAGCAGAGCAAGAGAAGATTCCAAGCCCCCTCTAAGCTCTTTAACCTGCTCGTCCCCATTGTTCCTTTCCAAGGGTTCCGGGTTCCATCAAACTGGGAGATTAGTTCTCCCTTCACACCAGCCCCTCCTCATCTCTGATACTTGGTGTCTCTCAAAGTTAGTTGGCCAGTTACTAAGTGTTTTCTCAGTTCAATAATCCCATTACTTGGGAGAGGTACAAGTACCCTTCTTCCTTATTCAGCCTAGAACATTACACTTTGCTATTTTCTTAGACTGAGTCCTCAGTCTTGCCCCTATTTCATACCCTTCAACTCTTGCATCTCCTTCAAAGCTTATTGGTATGCTATCTATTTATCTGTTCTTTTTCCTGTTGATGCCGTAAAATACCCCAAGAAAAGCGGTTTAAGGGAGGAGGCTCTATTACAGCCTACAGTTCAGGGTATAGCCCACCATGACAGGGGAGTCAAGGCAATGAGAGCTTGATGCAGCTGGCCTCATCACCTGCACAGCCAGGAAGGGAGAGAGCAATGATTGCGAGCTGCTGTTCAGCATCCTCTCTCCACGTACACCGTCCAGGATCTCTATCTATAAAACAGCCTGCCACACAGTGGGCAAAGCTATCCTCCTTAATTAATGCTGTTGGGATAATCTCCCGCGGGCATGCCCAGAGGTCCATCTCTCAGGTGAGTCTAGATTCTGTCAAGTTGACCCCTGGCATCAACCGTCACATCATCCTTTCATGATGTCCTTCCCTAATTCCCCACTGCCATGAAGCTGTCCTTGGGGCTCTTAGAAAATGCCATCTTTATGAGGTAGTGAGACCTCTCTTTCTCTATCTCAGTGACAGACACATGTCCCATGATAGTGTCCTAAACTCCTCCAGATCACAGATAGCATCTTGTCCAAGCTGATATTTCCAGTTCCAGAAAGGATTTCTAAAGTATAGCGGGCACCCCATCAAAGATAATGGGACTATATAATGTCAAGTCTTAACTCCCTGCTGTATAGTTATGGCCCAGATTCCCCCTGCACATTGGGATGTCTGTTAATACTATGTATTGGCTATAGGCAGCTCCCTCCAAAGCTGAGAGGGCTTTCGTCTATGGGCATGAACACACTGCACCATTAATTCTCAGACACAGAGTTTGGAATTTCTTTAAAAATCCTATCAGGATCAGTGTTGTCATGATTAATCTTGTCAACTTGATAGCATCAAGAAGTCCCTGCAGATTAGGAAAGCACTCCTCCAGATACAATCAGATCGACCTGGCTCTGGTCTAATCAATGGAATAACCCATGCTGGGTTCATAAGATGATAGCATTGTTGGGAGGTGGTAAAACCTAGGGGATGGCGCCTACTTGGAAGAAGTAGACCAGTGGGGTCTATATCTCTTCCTGGCCTTTTCCTGCAATCCCCCTTCCCTGCTTCCTGTCCACCATGATGTAAACTGCCTGCCTTGTTCTACCACACCTTCCCTGCTACAATGAGCCAACACCTCTAAATCCATGAGCCCAAAGAAATCTTTCTTCCTCTAAGATGTTAGATATTTGCTCATAAGAACAAGGAAAGTAACTAATGCAATGTCCTTTCAATTTATAAAAAATTCATTCTCCCCCTCATGTTATGAAAAATCCATTTAAAGGCCATGAACACCCTAGAGAGACAGAGAGCAGAAAAGCCCGTGTAAATCACCTGCAGACACACACTAGCTCTGCATCAAGTTCAACCTGCATGTTCTGGCCTTTTGCCTCTAAAGACAACAACCAATGGCCTAATGAAAATGGGAACAGTCCGTCAATCATCTGCACCTCAAAAATTTGTGTGTTTGAAAAAGCTAATTAGCTGATTTTTATTGGTCTAACCAAATGCTTTCTTCCTTAAGTGCCCTGGCATTACTGGTCACAATAAAACACTCGAAGAGGCCAATGGTGCAGAGCGATGTCTTTTCTCCAGGCATTAAAAATGGATAACGGTTGCAAATCAGAAGAGAAGAGCATGTGCCTGCATTGTGCAAAGGTTAGGACCAAGCGGTTCAGTCGGCCACAGAAAACTTTGGAGTGTGAAGAAGCTTTGAAATAGCTTCTTGACCATCCCAGCCTGCAAGTTTGAGCGCCTGTCCTCTGATCTGCTTTGTTTCTTCTTGGATCTGGAGTAGGATGCCTTTAGGAAGCCCGGGTATTCCAACTGGGGAATCTTCCCTGGCTGCAGGTGCTTGGCACCTGTGGGAACATTGAGTGCACTGCTGTCCTTGCTGAAGGTCAGCAACTCAGCTCCCAGACTCCTGCTGCCTGAGATGATCAGCGTTTGGAGTCTGTCACTAGCCAGAGGCCAGCGTCTTCACATGAGGCTTCGTCACCATGATTTGCCTCTTTCTCAGGGCTTTGTGTGGCAGCAGAGAGGGAGGGAGTGACATTTTCAGAACTCAAGGCAGGTCTTCTTCACTTCTCCTGACAGGCAGAGAGGTTTGTGGAGCTCCCATCGCCCTGAAAGACTGGGCCCACACAGAAATAAGGGATCAAGTTTTCGGATTCTTTCCCCTTAATGAGACAAGTTCCGGCTACTTCAACTACAAGTGTAATTGGACTCACCACACAGCCCATCCAATCCACACCCTCAGATCGCTTGGTGCACATGACAGAATCATAGTGAACATGAGGAGGTTTTCTCTGACATGAAGCTGTTCCCGCCTTTCTTGAGTGGGGGACAAGGGGCCTGGAGAATGACAAGGGTCATTAGGATGACTCCATGTAGCTGTCTGAATGATCTTGGGGTAAATGAAACAGTAGTTCCAAGTGAGTCACTTCATGGACTTCAGCATAATGCTCCAAGCAGGAGCCATTTATTTCTGCCCTGATCACACAGCTGGACAGATGGCAGACCCAAACTATCCAGCTGTTAACAGTGAAAACATAAGAACAAGCCGGGTGGTGCTGTTGTACACCTTTAATCCTAGCACTCTGGAGGCAGAGGCAGGCGGATCTCTGTGAGTTCGGGGCCAGTTTGGTCTACAGTGTGAGTTCCAAGACAAGCTTAAAAGCTGCAGAGAAACCATGTCTCGCAAAAACCAAGTAAATAAATAAAAACAAAACAAAACATGCCCCTCCGATACTGTTGGAAATTCCTCTTCTTTAAAAGGAGCAGGAAAAAGAAATGGTTGGTTGGTGGGGCTTTATGGTCCATCTCAGCACACTCGCAAATAACTTGGATTAATTAATAGAACTCATCACTGTCTAGGATAAGACAAAGGCTTGCACCCCTCACCAGCAGGGCAACTCTCCTTGTTTCTTCACTGGCAGAAATGAGATGTCAGTCACTGCCTTGTAGGGTTATGTAGGGGCCAGAAGACACAGGAATGGCTCACGTACAGGTTTTGCTCTTCCTTGGAAGATCCAGGTCCAAAGAAGGGGCAGGGCTGAGGATGCAACTTGAGTCAGTAGAGTGCTTGCTTAGTTTGTCCACAAGTTCTGGATTCAATCCCCCATCCTATATAAATCTGATGTGGTGGTTTGTACATCTCTAGCAATTAGGAGATGGATGTAGAAAGATCAGAAGTTCAAGGTCATCCTTGTCTACATATTAAGTTATAAGCCTATTTTGGATTATATGATACCATGTCTCTCTCTAAACATCAAAAAAGAAACAACAGCACAAAACCTGGAGGACGTCCTGGGTGGGGTGGGTGCAGGTGTAGGGACGTTGGAGGGCGTCCTGGGTGGGGTGGGTGCAGGTGTAGGGACATTGGAGGACGTCCTGGGTGGGGTGGGTGCAGGTGTAGGGACGTTGGAGAATGATGGCACTTGTGTTCTTTCCCACAGTGCTGGGCTCACAGGGCTGGCCAAATAGCTATCATCTGGGTGTGGCAGCTCTCAGAGGGCTGAGTTATGGGCTAAAAGTAGGGCACACTCACTTATCCATGCAACTCTTATTCAGTGAACATTTTCCAAGTCAGAGCAGTGCTGGTTGCAGATTTCTCTGTTGAGTAGGACAGACCCTGTGCTACCTTGAATCTTAGTCACTGTTCTATTGTTGTGAAGGGGCATCATAAGAAAGGCAACTCTTAGAAAAGAAAGCATTTGATTCAGGGCTGGCTTACAGTTTCAGAGGGTTAGTCCATGATCATTATGGTGGAAATCAGGCAGGCACAGTGCTGGAGCAGAAGCTGAGCACTTTACATCCTGATGTGCAGGTGGGAGAGAGAGAGAGAGAGAGAGAGAGAGAGAGAGAGAGAGAGAGAGAGAGAGAGAGAGAGAGAGAGAGCATGAGCTATTTAAACTTCAAAGCCCATTTCCACTGACACACCTCCTGCAAAAAGGCCACATCTCCTAACCCTTCTCAAACAGTTCCTCTCCCTGGTGGCACTTCTGCGGGGCATTCTGATGCAAACCACGATGCCTTGTGAAATTTACAGGTTGTGCCAGGGTCTTAAAAGTAAGGAGTTACTTCTTAAAGGAAAACATTGATTTAAGTTATACTTATTATAGTATCATTTCATTCTGTTTAAATATTAAACCATCATTCAGTTCCTTTACTTATAGGTAGCTCCGTGTACTCATGAAAATAAAGCGAATTTACAAATAAAATATAAATGAAACAGAAAAACCCATTAGAATTATCACTTTAGACAAAATGGAAGATGTTATTTTGCTGACAGTAGAGATTTAGAAGAAGAAAGATGTTGCTTCATATCTGGTTGTATGTTTAATCTAAATTTTGATGATGTTAGTATTTGAAAATGTGTGTGTGTGTGTGTGTGTGTGTGTGAGAGAGAGAGAGAGAGAGAGAGAGAGAGCACCTATATGCGTGCGTAGAACAAGAGACTTCTGTCCAAAATACATATAGAGCATTTTAAAGTCATACATGAAGAACTTTTACAAGTGGATAGGAAAAAAGCCAAATAATCCAGCTCTAGAAATGGGCAAAATGAGTTGGTCATGGTGGTACACACCTGTATTTCCAGCACTCAGAATGAAGACAGGAGGATCAGGAGCTCAAAACAGCCTTAGCTACGTAGCACATTTGAGGCCTGCCTGGGCTACATGAGAACCTATTTCAAAACACGAAAGTCAAACAAGGAAGCAAGCAAAGGATTAGGAGGGATGGTTCTCCAAAACAGCTGTATGAGTAACCAACAAGCACGGGGTAAAATCCCCACATTATCACTTATTAAACACATGAGAATCAAAGCCGCGAGAGGCACCACTTCCCACCCCTGGGAGAGCTTGATGAAGCTGCTGAACACGTGGAGGCAATTCCCAGGGTGGTGAATTCACCTGGGACTGAACACTGCAGTGGGGATGCACGTGAGCAGGAAGATGAGGGTCTCTAGAGATGAAATAGAAGAGCTGTATCACTGTAGCATCTGTCCTCTTGGGTCAGTGACAAGAGTGACAGCAGTCCAAGGCTGCCAAGGCAACCGATGGGCAGGCATCCTTGAAAAAGTTCTTTCGTGTGTGATGTCAGTTTGTGGTGGCCTTGGGACATAGCCATGGTTTTGACAGTTTCCTGTGGTGGCTCTCGTCAGATACACAGGTGTGAGATGCTCTCCTCATACTCTCCTAGCTTTGATGATTAGTTGTTAGTGACTTCATCTTAAATCTGATAACTTTCACATTTATAATAAGGAAGTCAGATAATATCAAGTGTTTAGAAGAATGTGGAGAAGTTAGAACCCTGGATGGTGGGAATGAAAGATGGTAGAGTCGCCCTGGAATAGTTTGGAATTTCCCAAAACACTAAACACAGAGATGCCATATGCACTTTAATGGACACAGCAATTCCACTCTTAGATACAGAAGCAAGAGAACTGAAAACATGTCCATAATCATGGCTGCTCACAGCTGCCCTGTTCATGACAGCTCAAACAGAAAAGTCCATGATAGCTCAAAGAGAAAAGTCTATGATAGCCCAAACAGAAAAGTCTGTGATACAGAAAAGTCCATGATAGCCCAAAGAAAAAAGTCTGTGATAACCCAAACAGAAAAGTCTGTGATAGCCCAAAGAGAAAAGTCCATGATAGCTCAAAGAGAAAAGTCCATGATAGCCCAAACAGAAAAGTCTGTGATACAGAAAAGTCCATGATAGCCCAAAGAAAAAGTCTGTGATAGCCCAAACAGAAAAGTCTGTGATAGCCCAAAGAGAAAAGTCTGTGATAGCCCAAACAGAAAGGTCCATCTGCTGCTTAGTGTGGGGACAACACACTTTCTATTCTGATAGTGGAATTGTAATTGATAATCAAGAGGAAAGAATCCTTTTGAATCTGCTGATATCTACTACATAGCAGATGGGCACTGAAGGCATTATGTTGAAAGAAAAAAACTACTCACAAAGACAATACTGTCTGATTCCATATGTACACAATGACCAGAACAGGCAAGTCATAGAACTCAGAAATCAGAGGCAGCCTGGGTTCAGGGGAACTTGAAGGGGCAGTGATGCATAGTTATGGCCATAGGACTTCAAACGTACTATGAAATATTGAAGTACATTTTTCAAATGTGCAAACCATGATGTTAATTTTGTCTCAATAAGTAAGTTTTTAAAAAAGAAAAAGAAAAATTCCATGCCCAGAAAGCTTGAAAAAGCCCAGTTATGTATCCTGAAATATCAGATGTGCCAAAACAACTGTTTGCCAGTCCTAGGCACTCAGAGCAGGCATCACCAATGCTTCTCAGGAAGACTCTGCAAGTGCCAGTGTTAGTGAGGTGTCCTGTTCCTCGACAGCTGTAAAAGCCACCTCATGGCATTGCCAGTGTTGGACAATCACGTACACGTCAATCAAACAAAGGCCTGTTCAGATTGTGGCTGGAACCAGGCATGGGACATTTGCATGGTTTGTTTATTATTGTAGTTACCAGGGAGTGTGCATGGAGCTATGTTCACGGAATGTGTGTGGTTCACTGTCAAATCCCCTCACTCCAGAGCTGAAATGAGCACAGACCTAGACCCTTCGCAGAACACCTGGGATGCCCCGCTTTGTTCCTAAGCACAAAACTTTCTACATAGCACACATTGACGTTGTTAGCATTCTAGGGAAGAAACGAACTGTTCAAGAGTCACCCTAAAAGTGTGTGTGTTTATCTTGCACATAAACATGTATAATTATTGTAGAACAGTATCAGGCTTGAATTGGGAAATATGAATCAAGAGCCATAGAGCCAGAACATTGGCAAGCTAAATGCAGAAAGTGATTGTCTGTTAGGCTGGGTCTGGGAGTTGGCCCAAGGCAATGAAGTAAGCACTTGGACCTCAGTGGATGAGGATGAGGCACCACAGGCAGGATGGGACCAGGCAGAAGGATTCGTAGAAGAATAAATGTTTAAATGTTAAAGTGTCTCAGTCCTGTCAGCTCCCAGTGACTCTCCCTTGACAGGCCCTGGAGGCAGCTCTGGGCCTTTTTGCTTTTCTGCACAAGGAATTTCAGACATCTTCAAGTAGAGAGAACCAGGGTCCAAAAGAGCCTTTAAATAAGCAGTTCTCTGTTAAACCTCTATCCCCCCAAATATTTGCATTACGGCTCATAACCATATCAAAATTACAATTATGAAGTAGCAATAAAAATAATTGTATGGCTGGGGTCACCACAACATGAGGAACTGTATTAAAGGATCATAGCATTAGGAAGGTTGAAAGCCACTGCTCTAAATCATGCTGCCCAGAGCTCGGACTGAACTCATCTGTTGTAGTCTGTGGGTTACTGTCTTTCTCGTCTTCTTTTGTTCCTTGGGGTGGACAGAAAAAAATCAACACAATTAGCTGAACTCTGGGCCCGTGACAATTTCTCATTACAATTACAAATGGTGATTTCTCATTACTGGACTGTAATGAGAAATCATACCCTCACATAGTCTTTAACATTTCTTAAGTTGGGGGTTGAGGAGAATACTAACACCCGCATCCTAGTAAGATCACCTGCCAATCCACAGACCCCTCTTGGCCCAGCATGGACTGAGCTTCTTGACACAGAGTGGAGATGTCCCCTGAAGTGGACCTGAGCAAACCCTCCATGGTCTTCTGCATATCTTAGGGAATACACGCCGCTCTCAAAGGTGTAATTGACTGTGAGCGCCTAGGCATGGGAAGCCGGTTAGGGTGAGTTTTCACTAAGGTAAGGGGGCTGAAGGCTGAGAGTCTTCCATGCTGGCAAGTGACATTCTGTGCTTCAGTCCCTGGGCTCAGAATTCAGTTCATTGTGGGTACGGCAGAGTGCGCTGGTGAGTCTGAGCCCTGGGGAGACCCTGGTGTTGAACAAATATCCATTTCAGAAGTCTCCAGCAGTGACAAGTACTCAGGATTCTGGTGTTGGGACGCTGTACTCACCAACCTACAAACAAGTGATGGGTGCCACCTGGATGCACAGGAAGGAGCAGCCCTGCACACAGACTCTGGGCCCCACTTGCCACTTGGTAGCCATATGACCTCAGGCGATTCACTCAGCCTGGGTTTTCTTCCATTACAGAGATAACAGTGCCAGCTAATAGGATGGTGGCCGTAATAAGATCTTGAGTGTCAGCAAATGGCCACTCCCTCTCCTCTCTTCCCCCCCACAGGTGCACCCTCCTCCTCTTACCCTGATCAGGTGCAAGTTATCGTTGGGATATGGCATGGCATTTGTATGCATATTACCTCACCCAGTCCTTCCCTATGTTGGAGGCAAGTCCTTTGTCACATCTATGCAACTCATAAGGAAGTAGGCCTGGGGAGGCCAGGCATCTTGACACAAGCAACAGACACTACTGGGTCTCACGGCATAGCCCACTGACCCTTTCGCTCTCCTGCCCTCTTCTGCCCGGCACCATGCCCCTCACCATCCATTAGTCCTGCAGCTCTAATACTGAAAGCCTCCCAGAATTAAGTGTACCTCATATATTATGTGCTGCACAGAGATGACAACTGTGTGCTCGTTAGAAAAGAAGCAAAGGGTAGGTGAGTCTAAAGTGTTGAACAGGAAAGACAGCTGGCTTCGGGATCCTTTCCCACTCATGTGTCCTCTCACGCCATCTGGCTCAGAAGGTTCTGGGGCAGCCTTCTAGCCCTTTTGCTAAACATTTGCATTACATACGCATGCACATGTGTGTTTTAATATGGACCCTGCCTTGCACACTTGCATAGATAGCACTCTGAAAACTGGTCTCAGTAGTGTATCTTAAAGGACTTCTTTTTAAAATCCTAAGAGTAAAGATAAAGATCTAAAGTTCTAATTTTGCCGGTTTCCCAGCAATGGAGGTGGAGGCTGTTTCCATTCTGTGCATCTGGAACAGTGTCACAAGACTGTTTTCTAGACATGCGACATGCATTTTTTTTTTGTCATCCCGTGTGAGGGTTTCTGCGCAACACTCCATTTATAGCTGAAGAAAATGAGACAAGGTGAGGTGTATAGACAATTGTTTTCAAAAGTCACTTAATGACTTAGTTTGGACCAGAATGGGTATCTGGAATCTTCCACTAAGGTTCAATTCTTTGGAGCACAAGAGAGAATTCTAGGATTTTTGCAGAGGGGCAATTCTCATGGTCACATGGAATTCGGAGCTCATACCCTTCCTCCTGAGCATCCTATAGTCCATGTGCAATTAAGGTGAGCTCCTGGGACCCGCCTCTGCCTGCCCCTCACAGCCTGCTTGTATCCCCACTCTCTCCTGTGTAAAGCCTCTTAGCTCTGCCTGGGAGCCTTTTCGGCCTGCTCTCGCTCTGCTGTGGTGCTCCCCGAGAATCCTCAGATGCTCGGAGGTAGCCAAAGCACACTCTCCATGTTCCCATCCCCACCTCCACTTTCCCCCACTTTCCCAGCCCCCCCCACCCCAACCCCCACCCTGACTCCTGCACAGCCATTCTACTGAACGAAGAAATAGACATGGTGATGGTCAGAGGAAGAGTAGCCCCTGTAACTTTGTCCCAAGAGGGTCAACTCCTTGCCCCCACATCACCAGTTCATCCTGCCTGCTGCTGCTGCTGGACAGGTCTGCCAACATCAGCCCAGATGGAACCATCAGAGGACCTGCTGCCTGAGCACTCAGTGGCTCAGCAACCTCCGCATAAGGGTTTAGATAGGATCCCTCGGTAATTTATTCCTGCCCCTGGGTTATTATTATCCCCATTGTACAACGGAACAATAGAAATTGGAGTTGGAGGGATGAGCAATGCGCCCACAGACCCAGAGTTTCAGCGTGCCTGCTCTGCTTCTGGGCTTGGGTCCTCCCTGCCTTCTGGGTACTGCTGCTGTGTCTCTCTGGTAACATACATGATACGGCTGAAGCCACCAGCAGAATGCAGGTTCCTCTTTGTGGCCTTTCCTTGTCCTCTGCCGTGTTCTAGGGAGCTTCTCCTTTACAGCCGAGCCCATGAGAATCTGCTCACACAGTCCCCAGGAAGAGACCCATTGACCTCATAGAACGGTCTGTTGCAAATAAAGCAGATTGAACACCCTGGGACTGGGATATTTTTGCTTTGGAGGCAGGTGGCTCAGGCAGAGTCATCCCTAAAATAGAGGCATGTGTAAAACGCCTGCTTCAGAGTCTCTTTGCAGGAAACGGGAGACCGGCTCACCTCTCAGGCCCTAGCCTCCAGCCATATGAGGTCTTTTCTGGGAACTCAGTGTGAGAGATTCATCCCCCATGAGGGTATTAAATGTCAAATCAGGAGAGGGGCTATATTTCAGCATCCCACCCACATAGGAAGGAACCACGGGCCCAGAGTCAGGGCAGCACAGCCATGGGTGTGGGGGGGGGGGACTCACAAACCCTAAATCGAAGAACAAAATCCTAGAGGAGTTTAGTGCAGATATGTTGATCACAGCTCAGAACTGTCATTTCTGAAAACCTGGTGGGCAGGGGATATTAGTGGCAGAAGGTGGACAGTTTCAACTGTTGAGTTTGTCTATCAAGGGACTGCTTTGGCCTCCTCAACAAATCTGTGACACTTGACGGAGACTCTGCTGTGCTCACTGGGGCCTGGGAATGACATGCTCCAGGGGTTATTGCATAGTGCCCTGCTTCGGACAAAGTAGCTCCAAAGGACATTATATGGCCAACTGGGGCAACCGGAGAACAGTCTGGGAGTTTGGTGTCTAGAATGTTCCAACATGACGGGAAAGTGGAGACTGTTGGCTGAAGAAAAGTACCAGATTATAAAACATTATGTACAGAGTGATCTCATTTGGGTAAAGTGAAAATGGAATGAGACATACTAAGGTGTTAAAAGTGGAAATCTCTGGAAGGCAGGGATGGCAGAATCTTCCTTTTTACCATCGCCTGCCCGTGTCTTCCATTTGCTCCCAATTTATATGCAGAGCTCCAGGAACAACGCGAGACTGTTTAAAAATTAAAAACCCCATCCGTTTGGGCCATTTCAGTAAGTGAGCGTGGCAGAACAAGGTTACCAACCGAAGGCAAGCATTCCCAGGAGCTGGGGAGAAAGCACTTAGGCAGGAAAGGAGGCTGGGGAAGGTGACCCACAAACAAGGATAGGGAAATGATCGGTATGTTTGCAAATGCTCAGCCTCATTAGTAATCATGGAAAGGCAAAGTAGAACAAAGAGCCAAATTTCTACCCCTCTGATTAATGTGCATTGAAAAGATGAGAAACTGGGTCTGAACTGAGGTGTGAAGAGGTGTCAGTGGGCGTGGCCACTCTCTCCATTGTAGAGATTATTAAACCTTACAAGACTTCTACACACATCAATTCTACTTCTGGTCTTCCTTCCCTTCCTTCCTTCCTTCCTTCCTTCCTTCCTTCCTTCCTTCCTTCCTTCCTTCCTTCCTCCTTCCTTCCTCCTTTCTCCTTCCTTCCTCCTTTCTTTCTCCTTCCTTCCTTCCTTCCTTTCTTTCTTTCTTTCTTTCTTTCTTTCTTTCTTTCTTTCTTTCTTTCTTTCTTTCTTTCAGTGCAGGGGGCTTCTTCAAGACAGGGCTTCTTTGTGTAGCCCTCACTGTCCTGGAACTAGCTCCCTGTAGCCCAGGCTGGCCTTGAACGCACAGAGGTCTGCCTGCCTCTGCCTCTGCCTCCCGGGTGCTAGCATTAAAGGCATGCACCACCACAGCTCGGCTCTGGGCTTCTTTCTTAAAGAAAAGGACAAACCAGAATGAAGCAAAAAGCAGCTAGGGCTGAGTACATGGCTCAGCATGGGACACTTGCCTGACATATACAAACAAGACCCTGGGTTTGATCACCAGCATTGAGAAGAGAATTTCCCTATCAGGTGGAAAATGTGAAATGTATTACACTATTTACAATTCTGAAAAGCTTTAAGTCTTTAGGTCCAGCCCCTGGAGGGATTAACAGTCCTTAGACTGATTATCCCAAAGAGGTTAAAAGACTATGGGCTGCTCTTGTCTGAACACTGAGAAGTATGCTCAAGTATGTTCTCCCCAACTGGGGAGAACACGTGGGCAGAAAGAAGTATGAAGAAAAGAGAATAATGAAACCCAGGGCTCTCTACAGCATCCTGCTGAGGTGCAGGATGACAAGTAGACCTGACCTTCTCAGCTTCCATGTATCCAGATGTTGATGGGAGTCTACCCAGGGTTTTGGAAAGTGACCTAGCTTGCAGGAGTGCAGGCAGATGAATGAAACCAGGGACAAATGGCAGTCACTATGTGCTGGTCAATTCTCACACACACCCGGGAGCTGGTCAGGGGGCCTCATCCCCAGAAAAAAAAAAGCCCAGAAGCAAAGGGAAGTGAGGCCAGCTCAGAAGTAAGACCCAGGCTAGAAGGTGTGACCATAGCAGAGGCCTGATGCCACGGTCAATCTTCATTGCAGACTTGTCAGGAGTTGGAACAACCTAGAGTGTCCATGAGAGTCTTTCCAGAGAGATTTAACTGAGAAGAGAGATATTATCATGATTATGGGCAGCATCCTTCCAGGGGACTGGATCTCAGGTGAAATAAAAGGGGAAAAGGAGAACTTAGTGGACTTAGCACCAGCACCCCACACTTGGCAGCTGGCTGTGGTTATCATGTGACCAGCTGTCTCATGTGACCAGCTGTCTCATGCTCCTGCTGCCTCAGAGCTACCCCTGCCAACATGCTTCTCCCGCCAACGGACTGAGTGCTCGCATTGTGAGCCCAGACAAGCCTTTCTACGCTTGGGTCACTTTGGTCAGACATTTGTTGCAGCATCACTTGGGAAGTAGCCTCGGGGAGGCAGAGATAATGCATAGTTGTCTGACTGTAGCCAGACCCTGGCAAAAGCAATGCCGTCTAGGGAGACGGGTGCGAAGGGGACTCTCCCATCTCAGAAGCCTGGGTTTCCACAGAAACAACCAAGACAGCCCAGAATGCAGCCTGAATGATGAGGCTGTGCCACACTGGGGCAGTGCCATCCCCGAGTTCCTTCCTAGTCCTGTCTCCCCAATACTCTCCACCTCTGACACCTTTTCCTTGTGAGGCTCTGGGCAAGGGGTTTCAGCCCTTTGTTGCTTTTACCACTATTGGACACCATGCTTATTCCCCAGGGATTTCCATGACAAATTCCAGCTGCGGACTTTGAACTACCAGCACTTCCGTATCTCTTGACTCTGGAAGCTTCATGTTAAAATTCAAAGCGTTGGCAGGACCGCGCCTCCTCCAAAGGCTCAGAGGCAGATCTTTTCTTTGCTTCTTCCTGGTTTAATGTGGTTGCTGGCAGTCCTTGCTGCTCCTTGGCTTGTGACAGCATCATCTCTTCTAGCTTCTGTCTTGACACAGCCCTCTGCTTTCTGTGAGTCTCTCTGTCAAAAGTTCCCTCTCCCCATAAAGGTACCACGTACTGGATTAGCCTCCTCACCCAAGAAAACCCTGTCCTAGCTAATTAATTACATCTGCGCAGGCCGTTTTCTCAAATATGGCCACATTCTGAGGTTCCAGGGAGACTTGAACTGGAGGAATGGAGGCTGTACGTCACTCGGTTGCTCTTATAAAATAGGCTCTTCTACATAACCCACTTAGGACAGATCTCCACACATAGAAAGCGCCATCTAAGTGGTGCCAATGACTTCTCTCCAGATGAAGCCTGGGCTACCATATGGAATTTTCTTCAATTTCAAGATGCAGACCAAATAGTCCAGCCATAGACAGCATTGGCCCAGTTTTATTGTCAGTCACCCAGGCTGTCCAGCTTGTCTTCCTTTACTGTGGGATGAGAGTGGACAAGGGAGAGAGGACCCCCAGGAAGCATCGAGGTCCTCAAGCCTGCATCTGAATACCCTCCCCTCTATGAGGGATGTATCACAGCATTTGAGGCCACTCTGTCTGCTTCTTTAAAAAACAATCTTTATGTGTGTGAATATCTGGTGTATGTGTGATCCTCCTGCATGTACGATGTATATATGTGTGAGTGTGGGCATATGTGTGCCACGGTGTGTACTTGATGGTCAGCGGCAACCTTGGGCCACAATCCCAGCCTCCACTAGGGTGAAAATAAAGATTCTTTAATATTTGCCATTGCACACACCAGGCTGGCTGGCTGAAGAACTTCTGGGGATCTCTTGCCTCTACTTTCCGTCTCAGCACAGGCGCCCTGGGATTACAGACGCACACTTCTGCACTTAGTTTCCTATGGGTTCTGGGGACTCAGGCTCTGGTGCTCTCACTTTCACAGCGAACACTTTACCCACTGAGCCCTGGCTCTCCAGAGCCTTCGGAAACTGTGAACATTAAAAAAACTCAGCCTTGGTCTGTTTCCAACTTAATTCTACACAAAAAAAATAACCTATGATCTGGTTTTCCCTTGAAGAGCTCAGATCCTCTGCGTTTGTCCACCACACATGCACGAAGCATGAAGTTGACCATCGGGAAGATGGGAGCTGCGCCTCATCTGTTTTTCCTCTAACAGCTGTTCGAGTGTAAAGTGCTGCTGCCCCGTGGCTCAGGCATGGACACCTGACCCCAGCTTGGCAGTCAGGGCCTCCCTGGGATTTGTCCATGTCTAACTAATGGATGAGGGTAGGTCCCCTTTGCCAGTAAACCAATAAGACATGAGGGGGTCACAGCCTTGGTCACCATGTTGTCTACTGGACTAATGAAGCTGGCAGAGGGAAAAAAAGTGGAACACAGCAAGAAGTTGGAATGGTTGTATAAGGAAAGGGCTCTATTCTATCCTACTCCCAGATATCCTCAGGGACGGAAACTGCTTGTGGGCTCAGGTGTTCCTTGACTCAAGGTGATCTATAGCTCCCAATCTCCTTCTAAGCAATCTCTTCTTTTGTCTGACCTAGTTAAAAATTGGGTTATAAACACAATACTCTTGCTAAGATAACTGGATCTGTGTCCGTGTAGTTTCTGTGTAACCTCTGACCTTCTGGAATAGATCTAATGGGAAGAAAGGAAGAAACTGAGCAACTAATTCTAACTGTGGTCAATGAGAGAGGTGGGGGGGGGAGACTAATATGTTAATATGCACTCTGGTTCCTAGTTGGAAGAAAACAAAGGCATGTGTTGTATTATTAAACTCAGAAGACAGTGCCCCCCCCCACACACCCCAGATGAATATTCAGGAATAACCTAACAATTCTCAGAGACAACAGTGGGCAACATCAGGCTTGTTTCTTAGATATTGGTAGGCAGGTGTTCTCTGTATCTAGATTTCCAGTTGTGAAGATTTTTCTAACCATATTTCATAAGGAAAAGGATTGGATTGGGGAGAAACTTGGGTGGTACCTTAAGACTGGAGAGGGGTCCATGCCTGTGGGGGCACTGCCGTGTCATAATGTGTTGCCCACATAGCTGTCCATTGACCTGACACATGGTCTCCATTCCCACGGGGCAAACAGCTTCTGCTGGTGACATTTGTTTGCAGACAGAAGCCTCTATGGCCTTACTGGGGGGCCTTTTACACCCTTCCTATGGCTGTTGCTTGCTCATACCCAAACCTGAAGCAAGGTGTGGGGTTGAGGAGATGGTTCATCCAGTGAAGCGCTCACCATACAAGGATAAGGACTTGCGTCGGATATCCGGAAACCACGTAAGAAGCTGTACATGGAAGTACATGTTGTGAGGGTGGAGACAGGTAGACTCTAGCCAGCTCAGCCTAATTAGCCAGGCTGAGGTCTCAGCGAGAGACCCTGCTCACTGCAGGTCACTGCCCACATTTAAGTCTTTCCCTTTTGTCACCATCCCACATGTGAGTCCCCTCTGGACACGCCCCCATGGACACACAAGTGGACTTGACCAGCCCTAACATCTCTTAATCCACTCACGCTGACAGCCAGGACCAACCACCACAATAGCGAACCTACGTTTTCCTGGATCAAGTGACTGTTCACGGCGCCATGGAGCAAACTATCAGGAGGTGAAGATGGGCTGAATAGACGGGAGCTTAAAACCCAGCGCTCCCATGTGCACCTGAAGCACGTAGCCTGTCTGGCAGTTTGCTTGCCCAGAACATCACAGTAGAGAACTGTGCTCTTTTCTTGCACAGCCACGGTGAAAACAGTGCTTATCATGGTCTTGAGAGTATCTTAAAAGTTCTAGACATAGTTCTTCGTGTCCAAGGACTTGTTACACTTTCTAAGTGTGACGCAACAATCCCTGCCTGTGAGACCCTCGTGCAGCAGGCAGCTGTAGTCCTGGGTCATTCACCTGGAATCCTGGCGCTGCTTGCACTGCCCAAGTTACCCCAGCTGGGCTTCAGGGTTGGGCACTAAAATGCTGCTTCTAGAACACCAGCATGTTCCGCTCTGGACAAACCAGCTTCACAGTGAGGCTCAGTGTGGCTCAGTGTGGCCCCAGCAGAGGGTCAGACACTATTCTCCTTTGCTCTCATGGATAGCCTAGCCAATCAGAGCACTGTGCTGCACAAATATGTCCCTTCCGCATGTTTTGAGACTCCATCTTGGCTTCTTTCCCCACTCTGCTCCCATTCAAGCCTCCTGACTCTCAGCCCCTCTGTAATGGCTAATTTCAGCTTTCAGTTTAGCAGGATCTGGAATACCTGGGAAGAGAGTCTCAAGGAAAGATTGTCTAAATTAGTGTAGACAGACACTACCTGTTTGTTTCCTGGCTGCCCGAACGTGAATAATCACACAGAAACTATATTAATTACAGCACTGTTTGGCCAATAGCTTATGCATATTTCTAGCTAACTCTTACATCTTAAATAGAAATTTAACCCATTTCTATTAATCTGTGAATCACCATGAGGTTGTGGCCTACTGGGAAGGTTCTAGCAGGTGGCTGGCGTCTTTTTCTTTCGGCAGCTACATAGCATCTCCCTGACTCCACCTACTTTCTCTCTTTATCTCTGCTCGGATTTCTTGCCTGGTGTTAATAAGCCATTGGCCAAAACAGCTTCTTTAATAACCAATGGTAATAAAACGTATTCATAGCATATAGAGAGGAATCCCACATCAAATTAGGTGGACCTGTGGGCATGTCTACAAGGGACTTTCCTAATGGATTAATTATGGGAATCTGCACCACCTAAATGTGTGCAGCACCATTTCAGATATGGGTCCTGAAGTGCGTATCAAGGAGATAAGCCAAGCACAAACTTTCAAAAATTACACGAAGAGGAACGATTACCTCCTAACTACTTTCCCCAGGCTAGCACACTCCTGCTACAAAAACTAGGCAAATATTATAAAAGGATAAATATAAACAGGTACACTTTGTGAACACAGATGCAAACGTTCATGATATAGCCCAGGCCAATAGAATCTTACAATACACCAAAGGGATGGTAAATGAAGACAAGCTGCAATTTCTTTCAAGGAGGGCACGGCTGTCTCAACTCTCAGTGTAATTCACTGAATTAAAATGGAAAGAAAACCTCACAATTGTTCCCATGGGCATAGCATTACGACGATGAAATCAGCTCTCCTTGGTTGTGCACCCCACCTCTGAAAAATAAATAAAAAGGAACCTCCTTAGCTTGATGCATGTTAGGACATCTACAGATTACATCCAGCTAGACACTGTAATCAATGTTGAGAAACTGAATGCTTTCACCTATGATTGGTAATAAATCAAGGCTGCCAAGCATCAGTGCTACAAGTCAAAATAAATAAATGGTTTAAATAGTGATCTCTCTACCCTCTCTCTCTCTCTTTCTCTTTCTCTCTCTCTCTCTCTCTCTCTCTCTCTGTCTGTGTGTGTGTGTGTGTGTCTCGCCTCTCCCTTCCTCTGTCTCTCTCTGTCTCTCTCCATGTAGCTCAGGCTGGCCTCAAGCTTGCTATATATCCAAGGAAGACCTTGGTCTCAAGATCCACCTAGCTCCACTTCCCAAGTGCTGGGGTCACAAGCACACATCACCATCTCCAGTAAATTACCCTTTCTTAACGTGATTAAAGAAATAGACATCTGTGCAAAGCTAACAATGGGCATTGTAATGAATAAGGGACAAGACACAACTGTTTCTCTGAAAACGCGAGTCAAGTGAAAGCCACCCCACCGTCATCTGATACGGCACAAGAAGCCCTGGCCAGTGGAACAGACAAGGAAAACAAAACCATTGTTTTGGTTTAATTCATAGACAACATGATTACAGATTCACAAAAACCAAGAAATGCATGAAGCCACCCTAAACTCACGCATATGCTAATTCACCGAGGGCCCAGAACCAGCCCTCCCCCCCACCCAGCACAAATCAGCTGTATTTGTGTATGCTGGCGGTGAACAAATCAAGAACAAATTTACAAGACAATGGCACAAATGGTGACATTAAAGCATAATATGTGTGGAGACGAAAAAGGAAACACAAGACGGAAAATGACAGTGTGCTGAGAAGACCTCGAGGAAAGCTCCCAGACAGAATTCCCTGTTCAGAGACTGGAGGATTTGAGGTCTTTAAAACGACAAATCTCCTCAAACCAACCTCCTGGTACAATGTTACCCAGTATAAACCCCAGCATGTTCCTGGCCCTGCAGCAGCCAGGCTCTAAGTCCATGTCTATGGTTGTTGTTACCACCTAGGCCTATTCAGATGCCCAGGTTCTGGTCAGCCACCTGGGGCCATGTTGGCCACTGAGGGCCATGTGGCTACCATGTCCATACTGATCTGGGTGACCCGCATTGCTATAGTGGTCATGGTGAGGTCCAGACCCGGGATGCTGCTGAGGGCCATGTCTGGGTCCATGGTCTTACCATAGCTGGGGTCTGTGTTAATGTTCGAGGCCCATGATGCCACCAAAGGCCATACGGATGCCATGTATGGGTCTGTGGCCCTATAGCAGCCAGAATTTGAGTTGGTGTCTGTGGCTTCTGTTACCACGGAGGGCCATGTGTCTCATGAGGATGCCTGGTGTCTGGTCAGCTACCTGAGACCATGTTGGTATCCGTGGGCCATGCTACCACCAGGGCCATACTGTTCTGGATGACCTCAACTGGTCACTGAAGCCATGGTGATGTCCAAGCCCAAGCTGCAGCCGAGGGCCGTGTCTGGGTCCATGATCCTGCTGCAGCTGGGGTCTGTGTTGATGTCCGTGGTCTGTGTTATCACAGGGGGGCAATAGGAACCATGTAATTTGAAACTCAAGATACATGCTGAGCTGCCCCTGCCCTTTGAGGGCCCTAGGATAGCTGGAACTGCTCCTTACTGGACACTTTAACAAGAGAGCTGGTCCCCACACACAGGAGAGATGGCCACATCCCTCACCATGGGCATGGGGGAGATGGCCCCAAAGGTATGGGCCTAGGAAAGCTGGCTCCATTCCTGGCCTGAGGGGGGTGGTCGCATAGGCCTGGAGGGACCAGCTCAACTACCTCCCAGACCTACATCCTGGAACTTGGTTGGCCCACCCTAACATATGCCCCACACGTGACCTGCTGGAGTTCATAAAAGGACTGGTCCTGCTGGGCCAGAGTCACAGGATCCCCACACTTGGGGCAACAGCAGGGTATCTGAGAGGAGTTTCGCTGAGGTTCCAGTGGTGATGGTGTGCCAGAGGCCAGAGGTCTTGAACCAGACCAATGGCTCATTTCAGTGAACATTGAAGGTGGGACCGATGGGACAAAAGGCTATACTGCCTGACACGCTGCAGCTCCCAATGCCACACAGGACAAATGAAGAGGTGTTGGAGAGGCGGGAAAGAAGGAGGAGTAAAGTGGTTTTTGTTTTGTTTATTTTGTTTTAATTAATTTGGGGATGCTGCAGGAGTGAGAGGTGGATATGGAGGGACTGGGAGGTGAGCAGGATTAGGGCGCATGATGTGAAATTCCCCCCAAAGCAATAAGGAATTATGATATATAATATACATATGTATTCCAGAATGCTTTTAAATATACATATATATTTAAAAACTTGGTAAAGCTTGTAGGAAAAATTGAAAGAAAAAGAATGAAAAAAGAAGAATAAAATAGAAGAAATTTTATAACATTATATTGTATTTGGAAGTGTTAAAAAAAGGGGGTATTAAATAGGCTTTTATGACTTACTATGAAGGAAAAAATAATCAAGAGAGTATAGACTGGTGTCAAGACACACCAAGAAACAGAATAAAATAAAGAATACAGCAAATGTCAGTGGTTTTGACAAAGCCCCCCAATGTAATTTAATGTAGGAAGCAAAATAGGTTCAATCTAAGCTGCTTAATAACGATATAAAAAATAAACTCACCTCAACCCTACTTTATACCATACACAAGGATTAATTTGCATGAGCCCTTTGCCTTGGTATAAAAGTTAAAGATAGAAACAAGGCTTCTAGAAAGAAAGAAAAAAATTATTGCCAGCTTGGATTGATTTGGGGAAATGTTTACAGGAAGCAGAGAGCAGTAATCATAGAAACAAGATAGGCTCCGCTTCATGAATATTAACAAGTTTGGTTTCATGAATATTAAAAACTTTGACTTCATGAATAATGAATTTCTCCTCATCATTCATAAAAAGGTATGAGGAGATGGCTGAAGAGTGCTTAAGAACACTGCCTGCTCTCACAGAGGACCAAGGTTCAGTTCCCAGCACCCACATGCTAGCTCATAACCATACATAACTCCAGTTCTAGGGGATCTGAAACCCTCTTCTGACCTCTGTGGGCAACAAGCAAACACACACACACACACACACACACACACACACACACACACAGGCAAAACACTCACACACGAGAAATAAAATAAGTAAATCTAAAATATTAAAATAAAAAGAGTAGAGAGCCGGCAAGATGGCCCAGGGGATAAAGGCACTTGCTGCACACAGCTGGTAGTCTGAGTTCAATCCCTGGAGTCTATGTAAAGGTAGAAAGAGAGAAGTGAGTCTGAAAGACTTCCTCTGATCTCTACATGCATGCCTTGGCATGTATACCCCCACCAATCATGTGCATGTACACACAAGCACACATATGCACACATATGCACAGACGCAATAATACTCATTTCAAAATAACTTTAAAAGTAGACAATTGACAACTCAGAAGAGTATTTAAGATTCATATATTTAATAAATGCTTTGAATGCAAGCATATTTTTAAAACCTTATAATTCAGTAGAAAAAAAAGACAATCTGATTTACTATAGCTTGCATGGTAAAACTGCATTGACACTTTGAAACTGGCCTCTATTTGTTTTTAGAAAATAGATTCTTTAAATGCAACAAATATCCTAATATAGTTTCCCCTCCCCAAACTTCTCCCAGATCCTCCCCACTTCCCCAACTATCCTTTCTTCCTTTTATTAGGATAAAAAGAGGCATCTAAAATGATGATGATGATATTAAATTATATACAACAAAAACAAACAAGCTAGAGTAGGACAAAACAAACAGAAGAAAAAGAGCCAAGGGAGTTCAAGAAACGCATGCAGCCACAGAGACACACACGTCCATGCACACAGAAATCCCATAAAAACACAAAACCAGAAACCAAAATATATACACAAGGAATCTGTGAGGTTGGCAGAGAGAAAGCCCTGACAAAGCATTATAAGACAAATAACCTCCAAAAATGCCACTGAGTTCATTTTGTGCTGGCCATCTTCTGCTGGACGTGACCTTAAGAGTGGTTTGTATACCCAGTGAGATTCCACTGAAGAAAGCTATTTTTTTTTCATTTGCGAGCAATTATCAATTGGAGATCGCTTCTGGGTTAGGAATGGGGGCCTGGGTCCATTTCTCTTCTCAGTGCTGGAACCCTATCAGGCCCAGCTCTGTGCAGCCTTGTGCAGCCCTGTGCAGCCTTGTGCAGCCCTGTGCATGGTGCCACAGTCTTTGTGAATTCATATGTGCTAGACCTGCTGTGTTTGGAAGGCCTTGTTTGCCTGGTGTCCTCCATCCTCCCTGGCTCTTGGTCTCTTTCTTTTTCCTCTTCTGCAAGGTCCCTGAGGGGAAGGGACTGGTGGAGGCATCGCTTCAGGGCTTAGTGTTCCAAGGTCTCTTGCTCTCCACACAACATCCAGCTGTAAATCTCTGTATTAGTGCCCATCTTACTGCAGAAGGCAGATTCTCTGTTGATGGCTGAGTGTGACACTTATCTATGAAAATAGCAGAAGATTAAGAGTTATTTTATTGCTGTGTTCCTTTAGTAGAACAGTAGAATTTGGTTTTTCCCTAGGTCCACGGCCTGCCTAGTTTCAGGTTCTTGGCTGTCTGAGCAGTATCAGGAATGGGTTCCATTTCATGGAATGGGCCTCAAATCCATTCAGATATTGATTGGTTAGTTCTACAAGCTACATGCCCTTCTTGAAGTCAGGTCACCACTGCAGATGTAAGAGTTTGTAACCACGTTGGAATTTACCTTTCTCCTTTGGTAGCATGCAGAGTACCTTCTAGTACCAGGAGTGCTAGTCGGTAGGGGTGAATGCTAGTCGGTAGGCAGGAACCAGCTCAACTGTTTAAAATCTACCACAGGAATGCCCATAAGCGCGTTGACTCAGAATATTTAGGAATTAGATCTGTGATGACTATTACGTCAACTCGACACAAGCTACAGTTATCTGAGGGGACCTCGACTGAGAAAAAGTCTCCGTTAAGATCCAGCTGTATGGCACTTACTTAGTTAGCGATTGATGGGGGAGGCGCCGGACTGGTGGGCCTGAGTTCTATAAGAAAGCAAGATGAGCAAGTCATGGGGAACAAGCCAGTAAGTAGCACCTTACTATGGCTTCTGCATCAGCTCCTGGCTCTAGGCTCCTTCCCTGTTTGAGTTTCTGTTTTGACTTCCTCCAATGATAGACTATGATCTGGAAGTGTAAGCCAAACTAAACCTTTCCTCCCCAACTTGCTTTTGGCCATGGTGTTCCATCCCAGCAATAGTGACCCTAAGACAGGATCTGACACAAATGTCTATCAAAACTATAATGTTGGGGCGGCTGACCACTCCCTTGTATGAGGGGCATGGCCGCCCCAGGGGCGGAGGATACCTTTAAAAGAACCGGGTTTGGGGTAGGCCGGCCCCTTCTTTTTCCTCTTGGTTCGCAGCTCTTCCCTGGAACCTTGGCCCTGTAAGTTTATTCCATTTTCTCCCTTTATTAAAACTGATTTATTCTAAAAGGACTATTTTTGGTTATTCCCAAATTCCTCCGACCGCCGCTACACTATAATGGCTAAAACCCATAGGTATGCTCATATACTAGGTTTATATTAAGCAACAGAAAGAAATGAATTTGCAAAGGATGCAACAGGATGGAGAAACCTAAAATATATTGCGCTCTGTAAAAGAAGCTTGATTAGCAGAACTCACAGCATCTAGTTCTGTTCAAGCAGAAAATTAATTAAAAATGATGGCTAAAGAAGAGAACAATAAGCAGCTGGAGTGGATGGTCACGGGTTGAGTGCAAAGGGACATAAGGGATCTTTCTGGGGAGACGGAAATACTGTCCTCAGCAAATGCATAGATGACATCGATGCCGAGCTTATCAAATTCATCAGATGCTGTGCCCAGGACTTCCCATTTCATTATGTAAATTTAAACTTGATGAAGAGAACCTCTTATAATAGTCTGCATAAGGGGAAATGCTTCTGTTCTAAGAGCCACAGCATATAGCGACGAGTAATGTGGTGATGTGGTGTCCACTGCACCAGCAGGCAAAGGGCAGGGAAGAGGACTACGGATAGAGAGGGGAGGCACGTCAGAGGCGTGGGACACTGAGCCAGTTCTTCCATTCGCATCTGTCTGAACCAGCCCATGAAGACACGTTTTGATGGATCCTTCAAGTACCAAACATTCATCCGGCTGAGTGAGTGGACCTCAGATGCTAACAGATGGTGCCTAAACTAGTCCATCTGGGGTCGGGGAAGTTCCAATAAGCACAGTGCACTGGGCTTGTTTCTGATTTTCTTTGGTCTTTTTTTTTCTTCAGATAGGGTTTACCAGGCTTCAAAGATCCTTTCCCAGCTTCTGGAACAGCTGAGACCACAGTCACACACCCCTGCACCAAGCAACATCCCCCTCATTCAACATGGGCAAATAATTTGTTTTTCCCCTTAAAGTTGCTCTTGGTACTCATGCAAATTAAGAACTATTTTTCCTACTTTCTAAATGTTGCTAAGCCTCCCAAAGAATTGAGTCATTTATAAAAAGACTCATGTCTGCCTTGGTTTCCCTGATTCCAAACCAACTCCACAAGAAGCCAGCACTTTGATGTCATTGGCTGGTTTGACCTCTCCAGCACACACTTCCTTGAGCACACAAGCATACACCTTGGCTCTGCCTCCAGCAGTTGCTGGCAGGCTCAGCCCTTGAATGCTTACTTTGAGCAGGGCCTAAAATGCATAGACCCTTTGGGTGTGCTGAGGGCCAAGAGCTGAGCTCAGAGATTGTTCCCACTAGCTCACACTTACAGAAAAGTGAATTCTCCCCCACATGTCCACCCACACAGCCCTCAAAAGCTAAAGTGGTACATGGGTTTCAATTGCCACTGCAGCAGAAGGGACTTAATTTCTACCATCTGGGGAAGGAAGGCCTTTGGGTGCCTGTTTCTGGCCCTCCTTCTTATCCATGTTCCTTGTGTGGCATTTCCAAGCAACCTAAATTCACAGGTGAAATCGCCTATCCACCCACCTCATTTCCAAGAGTAGCCCAAAGGCATATGATTGATTAGATTCAGAGACTAGACTAGAGTTTTGAGCTCCTTGGCTTCTAGCACAAAGTTTTGTCAATAACACAGTGCTTCCAGGCCAAGATCTCTCTCCATTGACAAGTGTTAGACAGTGACACTCAGGTTAGGGGCTCCTCCAGTGGCTTTCTAAGGATGTGATGTGACTGTTTCCCTTGACTTAGGGTGGGGGCACATCATGGAAAATTTTGGAGTCAGCACCAACAAAGGGGATGAGGGCCTCTCATTCATTTAGTCACTGGAAACATATACAGCCAGATGCGGGAGCTGTCCGTCTTCCTGGTGCTGATCTCGCAAGCACCATGCAGATTTCCAAACTTTCAGGCTGCTTAGCAATCCCAGTGGTTGTAGGAAACTGGAAACCATGACAGAGACAAGAACCTGGAGTCCTCATTTCTGGAAATATAAGGCAAGCTCTACTCACTGCCCTTTCTCCAGTTCAGAGACAGGATTCAGACATTTTTAGGGGTCTGCTCAAGCTCAGAGAAGACATTGTCTGTGATGAGTTTGGGGCTTCATGGTCTAAAACCCAGAAAGGCCAATCACACATGCCAGTTCAAGTTCTAAATAAAGAGGCTTCCTTTCTACAGACAGGTGATATGGATTTCCAAAGCGGGGTACGATGCATCCCACTGCTTGCTGGCTGTGTGTGCATGTGGGTTCAGCAGAGAGAAGCATCATCTCATCTTGGTCAGATAGACTCTAGTTAGATGGAAATTCTTCCCCTCTCATCATCCGGGGGACAATTGTGGTTTAGGAACCAGAGCCCTGGCCTGGAAAAGACCTTTTCTCTGATCTACCCAGGCTATTTGAGAATCCTTGGGCAGGATGATTCATGTCAAGCCTCACTCCACACCCAGTCTACATGCAGAGGAGTTAGCCCTGTTCCATGAGCCATAAGTGGGGAAGCAAAAGCAGTGTCCTCGGCAGAAGCCCTCTCCCAGACACTAAGTTATCACACTGTTTAGCTGATGCTAACAGTGAGAAGGTGGGAAGAGAGTAGACAAGAGCAGAGTGGAAATGGCTGTTAGTGGGAATGACTGGGAGAGCCTGGGGGATCAAGTATGGCATCAGAACAGAGCCAGAGCCATCATGTACTTGGGCCTGCGTCTCCCTCACTTTCCCCACTAGCTCTGGTCCTTGGGTATTGTGCCTAGCCTCTCTGAACCTCTGTTACCTTATCTACTTGCAGCAGAAGCATCTCAAATATACTGCAAAGATTAAATGAGATAAGGCAGGTAGAGTGTCTGGATCCCATCAAGGCTCAGATAAATGTTGCCTTGCCTTCAGAATTCCTTCAGACAACAAAGCTTTGGATTCTTTTGGGAGATTATCAGGAAAGACTATCAGACCATGGGATTTCTCTTCCCTCTTTCTGAGCTTATCACCATCCATAATGGGTTCGTGTAGTCTGGAGCCATTGTGAAGACTCGGGAATGGTAAAGGTCCAGGGCCAGAGAGTCAATTCTCATTTTTGGCAATGAGCAGGTACACCTGGTATAGAGATGCATGTTTGCAATTCCAACCTTATGGAGGTGGAAGCAGGAAGATGAGAAGTTCAAGTTCATCCTTAGCTGTATAGCAAGTCAGCCTGGGCTAATTGAGATCCTGTCTCAAAAAGTCCTATGCTTATGGTCAATTGAGCCAGAGACTCTTTGACCTGCTAGAATGTCAGAATGTGCAATTGGTTCTGTTTACTTAGCCATGAGGGCATGCAGTTAGAGAGAGACCACTGGTTTGGTATATTAGCTGTAATAGAGAGAGTACTAGACAGTGAGCTAGGTCCTGGTCAGCATTCCAGGATCTAGCCCGCCACTCTGAGTCATATGTTCTTCGGCAAAGAAGGAATGCCTTCTCTAGGGTCTCAGTGTCCTAATCTGGATGATCAACCATCTGTGGTTGGCCTCTGGTTTACTCCAGTGTTACTGTGAGGACTTTCAGTATCAGCTGAGAACATGTTTTGAAAATGGAATCCTGCTGTTAGGCTCAGCTGGGAGACTGGCAGGCTGACTGGATACTCCAGGCTACGAAGTCATCACTCAACAGGCCTTACATTTTGTGCCTGTCATGGGGCTGGTCCATCCATCTGTGTCTCCCACCTTCCTGAAGGTCCACTTTCTGCTGCAGAGGCACAATTCTGCAGGGCTTCTTGCCTCAGGTCCGTAGGCATTTTCCCAGATACTTCTTTCCCTATGGGATTTCCAGAATCTTGACCTTCTCTCTCTTTAACTTGTTCAAGTCCAGAATACCCTGGTTCTCCCCCAAATGACCACCAATATTCTTGTATCCATAGCACTTCTACTGTTCCAATTTTCTTGGGACACTGGTGCCAGTCTGGTTCTTGTTATAGCATTTCATTCCTCTCTAAAGGCAACTGTGGAAGAGATCACCTCTGTCAGCAACCTATCAGTCTGTGTGTGTGTGTGTGTGTGTGTGTGTGTGCGTGCATGTGTGTGATAGAGAGCAGCGCAGTAGGGAAAAGATGTGGATCTCTGACTAATTCACTTGATTCTGTCAACTGATGTGACTGAAAGTGACCTTGAGCAAACCGTTGCCTGTTCTGGAAGCGTTCTTTCACTTCAGGGTAGACACACTGGAGCGTTCCTGCAAGGATAGACAAAGACGTGTGCATTCCTCTGCCTCTATGGAGTCCTGTTGCTGAGCATCCCTAGGGGGCACAGTTACAGCATTTTATGAGTCATGTTAATGCTGTCATCAACATTCCACCACTGCCGACTTCCCTCTGGCTTGGAAGTGCATGCTCTAAAGAACCAGCGTGGTTCCCTGGCGGGCAAACTCCAGACTTTGCAGCCCCTGCTTGAGTGGGCTGGATTCTTAGCTTCTCTTGTGGACCGTCAGCAGAGGCTAGTATCAAGTTCCACAAAGGGCTGTGTTCTGTGACTGTAACCTCATTATCGGTGTGTAAAGCTATGCTAGACCTAAGCTTAGTGAAGACTGCCCTGAATAAAACCAACAAGACTGGGACCTGGTCGCTATGGAGATCAGCCCTCCAACAATCCCACTGGGAGCAGGATGTTTTGTTTAAATAAGCAGATAAAAAATGAGCTTCAGTTCCTCAGCAAACTGAGTTAGAATATTCTGAATTTCTATTCTGGCATTTTAACCTTTCGGGGTTGCCTTTAGGAATTCAGAGAGCAAATGATCTTCAATATGCTGTGTGTGAAAGAGAGGGGGGTGGGTGGATAGGAGGGAGGGGCAATGTTGGGAGAAAGGGAGCTAGGGAATGAGAGCAGGAAAGAGAGAGGAAGAGAGAGAGAGTTTCTTACTATTGGCCCCAGCGATCTTGTTATCAACATCATTTTGATGCTGAGAAGCTGAGGTTCTTTTAAGTTGTAAGCCAAAGGTATCTCATTGAGAAGGTGACTGAGGAGCTCTGGAGCACAGTTTAAAGCCAGCCCATGTAGCCAGTTCTGTCACTTAACTCCTCAGTACGTTGTTGCCCTCGTCTCTGAGATACCGGCAGTAGCTAACTTTTCATCCCATTGTTCTTGCAAGGATTAGATCAAGTGTGATGTTTGGAAAGGCTTTGGCAACTCATGTGCTATAAATACATTAGGTAATGTTTAATGTGTTAATGTCTGTGCTCCTACAATCACTGGCAGTCCTGTGAGGCCACAGCATCAGGCCACTGATGGAGGATGTATCCAGGCCATGGTTAAACATCAGCTATCTAGCCTGATTACATCTGATCATCATTTGTAGAAGTAGTAAACAAGGCAGGATCTCAGGCTCTATGACCTTGAAACCCTGGGAGGAGGTGACTCAGGAACCTGAATCTTTAACCAGCACATAAGGTAATCCTATAGAACACTGTAATGTAAGAGCTAAGGGCCCATTAGTGTGCCTCAGAATATATTGGTTTGCTCCGGAAGTAATTCTGAACACCTGTCTCCTCCCAGAGGTGGTTTGCCAAGGAAATCTGTGAAGCAGGAAGACGTGCAGGTGGATAGCCCACTGTGTTGTCATCAACCAAGCAAGAGGTGAAGACACATAGCCAACCTGAATTCCCTAGGCCACACGAGGAGACCAAGGGCTGAGAAGATTGCCAGTATTCTGCTTGCTCTTCTCTTTCCTGAGAAGTGAAGCCACCTCCACACAGCATCAACACAGTCTGAAAACACAGATAAAGAAGCCGAGACTCAAGGAAGCTGGGTGCCTTGCCTTGGGTCCTGTGAAGTCAATGAGTGGTGTGCTGGTAAATGCTTAACCGCAGGCTCAGATGATGATGATGATGATGATGATGATGATGATGATGATGATGATGATGGGGGAGGGGGCTGGGTTGTGGCATTTGCTTGTTTCTGTGGTGTAAATGCCCTTAGCATGATAGATTTCAACTATCAGCATTCTGCCTTTGAATGGAGCTGTAGAGAAGCCCCCAGGGCACCCTAGGAAGCTGGTAAGAAGTGGCCCCAGAACTCTACTATGTACAGCTATCATTATCTGCAATGGTTGTCAATGAGCATCTTTCGGGGTGCAGAGGAGAGAGAACATTGTTTCCCTTGCCTTCCCAGTGCTTTTATGAGCTCCCCCATACTTGAAGCTATGTGAGGAGGGATAATTAGTGTGATGGGGGACACAAAATAGCTCCCTTGGAGAAGCTGTCTGTGCTTGGCTTCTGCTAGACTGAGGTCTGGTCATGTGCACTCATTTCTGACCATAACACCGGACTCTGAGATACAGAGGAGGTGGTCACTTCAGGAGGTAGCATCTTACAGAAAGGGACCAAACTGAGGAAGCTCCAAAAGTTCTCACTTGGCTGTCCACCAAGGCCTTTTGAAACTGCAGAGTCTGAACTGGGGACAGGAGAGCCACAGTCCCCACAGGTTTATCTAAGTTTGGGGGTGGGGGGATTGAGACTGAGACCCTTTATATCCCAAGTTCCTATGATCTGGATCAAATCATGCCATGCCCCGTTCTCCCATTCTCTGGACAGTTTGCCCACATGCCTAATAAGCATTACTTGCTTCTCACCAGACCCAGAATGGAGAGTCAACAGCAAGCACTGGACACCACATGTACCCAATACCAGCCACACCAGAGCTGCTTCTGATGACTATGGACAGATAAAGTGTTCTCTTGACTGAAAGTATGCCCACGGAACATCCCAGTGAGCCTTAAGTGTCCTTCCACCAAGCCCGAGAATGCAACTGAAAGACTATAGAGCGATGGGATGGAGCCTTGGGGACTCAGTGCCCAGTAGGGCAGCAGTTGCCTGTGGACAGATGGGGGGGGGGAATATCAGGAGATATTTGGTCCTAATGCAAGGGAGAGCTGTAAATTACATTCCATTCTAGCAGAAGCCTAACCAAGCTCCTCATTTCCTCTTAGATAACAGCGGCGAGCCCCGAGGCTGGGCACCTATGGGACAGGTGAGCTGGGTCAAGGTCTGGTCAGCTAAGAGGGACCAAGTGGCACTGAGGCATGAGGGTGCCCAGGCATCCTTTTTGTTTCTTAGATTCTTTTGACTCAGCCTGTCTCCTGCTCATATAGGGGAGGATGGAAGGGAAGAGGAGGAGGGAAGCCACAGGGAGCCAGTCACTCTGCAAGGGAGCCTGCAGGGCTCCTTCCTTCCAAGTGTGTGTGTGTGTGTGTGTGGTGTGTGTGTGTGTGTGTGGTGAGTGTGTGTGTGTGTGTGTGTGTGTGTGAGAGAGAGAGAGAGAGAGAGAGAGAGGGAGAGGGAGAGAGAGAGAGAGAGAGAGAGAGAGAGAGAGAGAGAGAGAGAGAGAGAGAGAGAGAGAATCAGTGGGATTTCCTTCGCAGAAGCAGCCGGTTTCCTGAGAGAAAGAAGAGAGAAAGGAGAAAGGGAGGGAGGAGAAGCAAGAGGGGAGGAAAAAATTGGAAGTGGGAGAGACAGATGGGGGAGGGGGAGCAGAAAGTGAGAGCACACTGGAGATTGAGCACAGAGGCAGAGAGAGGGAGACAGAGAGAAAGCCACAGAGCAGAGGGTGTGCGGAGCAGAGCCAGAGCTTAGAAGGACTCGGTGAGGGCGGGTGCGGGCAGAGGCAAAGTCTGTGACCACAGGCGCCTGCAACCCAGGATTCCAGGGTACCACAGGAGTTCAGCATCGCACCGGGCGACTGGCCAAGAGGTGGTGCGGGGCTGGGGGTGACGGCTCTCCCAGGTGCTCGCCGGTGGTGAGGTGACCCAGAGTCCGAGTGGTTCCGCACTCAGGTGCTCGCCTGGGAGGTGGTGCGGGGCTCCGGGTGACTGCATCCTTAGGTGCTGGTCTAGGGGGCGGCGCGGGGTTCTGGGTTGCTGGACGCCCTTCGGGTAGCCATGGCGACGGGGACCAGGGGTCTCTGGGCCGCCGCGACGCCGAGGGGCTGAGCCGGCAGCGGACTGCGCCATGGCGGCGCGGGGTTGCGGGCCCTAAGCGCCAGCTGCGGGCGCGCACCATGAACTCGTGGGACGCGGGCCTGGCGGGGCTGCTGGTGGGCACGATCGGCGTGTCGCTGCTGTCCAACGGGCTGGTGCTGCTCTGCCTCCTGCACAGCGCTGACATCCGCCGCCAGGCGCCCGCGCTCTTCACCCTCAACCTCACCTGTGGCAACCTGCTGTGCACCGTGGTCAACATGCCACTCACGCTGGCCGGCGTCGTGGCACAGCGGCAACCGGCCGGGGATCGCCTGTGCCGCCTGGCTGCCTTCCTCGACACCTTCCTGGCCGCCAATTCAATGCTCAGCATGGCTGCACTCAGCATCGACCGCTGGGTGGCTGTGGTCTTCCCGCTAAGCTACCGTGCCAAGATGCGCCTCCGCGATGCCGCGTTCATGGTGGCCTACACGTGGCTGCACGCGCTCACCTTCCCGGCCATTGCGCTCGCCCTGTCCTGGCTGGGCTTTCACCAGCTGTATGCCTCGTGTACGTTGTGCAGCCGGCGGCCCGAGGAGCGCCTGCGCTTTGCTGTCTTCACCAGCGCCTTCCATGCGCTCAGCTTCCTGCTCTCCTTCATCGTACTCTGCTTCACGTACCTCAAGGTGCTCAAGGTGGCCCGCTTCCACTGCAAGCGCATCGACGTGATCACCATGCAGACACTCGTGCTTTTGGTGGACATCCACCCCAGGTGAGAGGCATGATTCAGGGCTCTGGGGACACTGTAGTGAGTTGGGAAGGACCCAGTACCCAGGGTAGGGCCGTGGGAGAGTCCGCTGTCCACCTTACTGCATTAAGCAAGGTTGGAATGGCACATGCTATTTAAATGGTACCCAGAGCTTCACTTTCTGAAGCACCGGACTGAACTCTCATCCAGAAATTCCTCCTTATCCTTAGATGTATCCTGAACAGTGGGCTTTGTTCACTGTGCTAAGCTAGGAAAGGGTTTGGATATGGCCCTGAAAGGGCATGTGGTAGGCTTAGACAACGCTTAAGAACTCTTCAGGCTGCGGGTGTTACTCCTCTGGGTCCTTGTCAATCTGGGTGCGGTGCTAACTTGCTCTCCTCCCCCTCTGTATGTGCCTGAGTTTCCATCAAACAGAATCCACTGCACTTTCTCCCTGTGGTGGGTCCTGAGGGCCTGAGTTTGTCTTGCCTCCCTAGGGGGCTCTGTTCTGTGTGTTCTGGACTTGGCGCCTCAAGATCCCTTCAAGAATTTCTACCTCAGACTCCTGAAACTAAGCCTGTCCACCCACCCCCTTCTTCTTGACCCACTACCTCTTGGGAGAAGACAGAAGGAGGCACATGAAAGGACTGGCTGGGGACCTCTGTGGTCCTTAATGTCCCTTCAGGAGAGAAGGCGAGAACTGTCAATCCAGCTGTCCTGAGCTCACCTCATCTTTCCTCTTGAGACTAGGACATCAAGAGGGAGGGTGCTTCTGTGGTCTCTGCCAGTTTATTGACATTAAAAGCTGCCTTCCTCTCTGATGCCTGGGACTCCTGATAAGAGCTTAGGCATCCACTTGGCATAAAAGATACAGCATACAGAGTGCACCAGTGATGGGATGTTATGGTTCTATGTGTGAGCACATATGTGTGAGTCCAGGATTCAGGAAACCTTGGGGTAGGTAGGGAAGAGTGTAGACCCTAAAGTGTATTTTCCCTAGAGGGCACAGCAAACAAACAGAAGGTGTTAGTCTGAGTAAAGGCTCCTTGTGGGACTTGCCTGCCTTGAGCAATAAGAAGCTGCTGAATTTCAGCGTGCGTGCACATTGGAAGGGCATGGCTGAGTGTGTCTACCGTCCCCCTCTGAGAGTCATTTCAGATGACAGGCTCCTCTAGTCTTTCCTACATAGAATCTTCTCTACAGAAACTCAAACAGAATGTGTTTGCATCAGCCTCTCCCCCCCCCCCCCGCCCCCAGCCCATGTCTGTGCAGCTTAGGAGTCATTCCAGGGGGAGGTCTGCAGCCATGCTTGCAGAAACATTCCTGTTTGTCACCATTCACTTTAGAAAGGGCCATCCCCAGGGCTGGGGCTGGGGCAGCTCCCGAGGATGCATGGAAATGTTAACTCTTGCAGACTTGAGCTAGTCCTAGAAAGCCCGTTTACCGAGCCTCCCAGTGGAGGAAAAGGGAAGTGGAGCCCAGCAGGAAAGGAGCCAGTTCTCTCAGAGTGAGGGAAAGCCCAATTTCTGCTCTTAATCCCCCAGAGAAAAGGGTAGAGGCCACTTTGCATCCTACTGAGGGACAGAGGTTTCCTCTTCTCTTGCCTGTCTCCCTGACTTTAGGTCAGAATGACAGAGAGTATGTAGAGGTCTCATAAGCAAAGACAGACGGGCTGGAATCCAGTCCTTTGTCAGTTTTGCAGAGAACCTTGACCTCCTCTGAGCTTCAAGCCATTTGGAGCAGGCCGTGCTTCTAGACCCTCCAGAGAGCTCTATCAGGTGGACACAAACTGCCCTTTCCAGGAGTCTCAAGCAGGAGTGTGGGAGGTGAATTCCACAGAACATGACAGACTGTTCATGACTGGCTGCTACTTTGGTGGCACAGTGGAGAAGTTTTGGTCTTAGCTCTGAAGGCTGTGGTGGAATGTTGCCCCACTTCAGGCTCTGACATCCCTTGGTGCCAAGAACCTATGTGGTCTTAGGGTGTCAGTTCCAGGACAGTCTCCTGGACATCTAGAGGAGCAAGTGAAGCCTTAGCTCACTGGAAGCCATCCCATCTATTACCCACCACTTAACCCAGAATTTGGCTAAAGGAGATCTGCTTTGGGTTGCCTGGAGCCAAGGTACCATTTGTTAGGAAGTGACAAGAGGTAGCTTATTCTTCTGCATGCTCAGTAGCAAGCTTCATCCCTTTGCCGCAATCACCAACTAAGCAGCAGGAAGTCTTTCTTTTCTAAAACTGAGGCCCAGAGTGGCATCTCCTATTTCTGTTGTTCTGTGGTTGGTTTACTACATTTAGGAAGTGGGTTTCACTTTGCAGTGTTTTTTGGTCTACACTTGGATCTCCACCTGCCCAGTGTCTGCTATTCAGCTCTCCCAACCAAAGCTCTCGGCAGGCTCTGGTTAGATCTCTTCTGCTGCTGCCAGGCGCAGCCAAGCAGATCAGGCTCCGTGGCCCAGCATCACTGCCCTCTTTCTAGACCAGACCAGGCTCACCCATGCCAGGGAGATGACCTCCTGGAGCTAAGCCGCTGGTGACAGAGTCTCTCCTAAAAGCTGAATGGGGACTTCCTCACAGTGTTACCAGGGTCTCTCTCTAAGCCCTTAACACCCTGTGAACCATGACCACAGGGGCTGCCCATGAGCTAGCTCTGCAGGATGCCAGAGGTTGACCAAGGAGGTAGAACTGTACCCAGCCCTTGACTTTACAGAGGCAGAAGTCGATCCCAAAAGGAAAGCATTTGATGAACTCTAGAAAGTAGCTTATACCCAGGGCCACACCCAAGTCTGTCCTTGAGATTTGTAGATGGAGCAATCAGGTAGAGGAGGCTCACAAACTCTCTGTGTAGATGTTTAGAAGTTCTACTTTAGCTTATAGGTATTGGCAGATATACTTCCTAAAAGTGGGGTTCAAATTTAGAATCTATAGACCCCATCGAGGCTAGCCTCATCTGGGCTAGAGAACACTAAGTGGTCCACTTGCATTACTTCTCCATCCCTGACTCCACCCAGCAGCACAGGTTCCTCTCTTGGGTCATGCACACACCGCAAGTCATACAGTCACGTTCCATATGCATGTGATGCTCCTCGGGCCTTAAACGAAGTACATCTACAGTGTAGTCCACCACTGGGTGGGGACCAGGGGTCTGCGTATATTTTGGAAGCAGAATCAAGGCATTTACACAAGGGTTATGTGCCATAGAAAATTAGGGTTTTTTTTTCTAGAGTAGATTGTGTGAGCTTCCGTTTTAATGTCCAGGACCTAGAGCAGGGACCACGCTTGCTAGATCTGGGAGAGGGACTGATAACACCAGCATCCTAACTTCAAATTCAGGGCTCCTTCTTGCCATCAGCCATCTTGTCTCATGTCTTAAAGGCCAGAAAAACCAATAGGGGCCAGGCTGTGAGGGCTCCAGGTGTGGGCGCTGGAAGGACAATGGACATCTCAGATCATAGAGGACCTAAAGAGCCATCTCAGAAGCTTTTGAGGCCACATCCCCGCTTTCTGTTTAGATCCTTCCAGAGTTGCTGTAAGGGGAGCCTGTGGAATGCATCTCTTTGACCTCACATGTCAAAAAGCCAGAGAGCCTGTCCACTTTGGTCTCAAACCTGTGACACCCTCCTCCTTCAACTCCAGACTAGCACACATGTTCAGACCACAATCGGGGCTCCATGAGTGAGTTTTTTTACCTCATATTCTCTGCACCACAGACTCTGCTCAGGAGTCCAAGGACTCTGGGTGCCTCCACCAGACTAGGGGTGGCAGTGAGGGTAAGGGGAATGCTCTAGCGTCAGGTCAGGAGATCTGAGATGAGACTTGGTTTTGTCCCAAATTGCCAGTATGTTTTTTGTCATTTCCTAAACTACTCGGGTCCTCATCTGAGAATAAGCATAATGACAGCCCACAGGCATACAAGATTTTCAGGATCTCAGGGTTGCAAAGCCATGGGGAGGGAAATGACAACAAGAGGTTTTGTGATCCTATCATTCGGAAAGCCCAGTGAGCTGTCGCACACCTAAGTGATGGGGGTGCTCCGGCCACCACTGTACTTTTACCCAGAAACCAGCAGAGCCCATGGAGGAAGGGCAGAGCTGGCTTTAGCCCTTTCCTTTACAATATCTCAGGGAAGGAGTGGCACACCCCTAACTGGAAGTGCTGAGCTGGTAGCCAATGCCCATGTGTCTGAAGTCCCACTTGTACCTGACTCTCAAGACAGGCAGGTCCTTCACTCCTGTAAGCCTCAAGTTTCCCCATCTGTAAACTTGGGTAGTCATATGTTGGAGAGTCTACTGTTCCGTCCTAACAGCAACATAATCCTGGGGCAGAGTACCTTCTGCAGACACTCTCTGTGTTCTACTGGTGAGTCACATTAAAATCTGTGATGTCCCTATAATAAGCCCCAAATGGGCCACAGAGTCAACTCAGGACTCAATGTTCAGTTGCATGATGCTAATTCACAGCACCCTTGGCACAGTCCCTAGCCACAGCTGCCTCTCCTATGGACATAGCAAAGGGCAAGAAGGACTTTTACAGAAAGAGGAAATTCTGTAGCTTGGAGGTTCAAGGCAGATGTGGAACACAGTATAGAGTTCCCCAGTGAGTGTATATTGAGTTGAGAGTAGTTTGGTTAGTGCACACTAAGTGTTCACTGGGTCATCCACAATTCTTGGTATTTTTCATATTTTAACTCAGGCACTCTTGGTGTGACCCTAGAAGGCAGGTCCTCTCATCACCCTTCTTTCTATAGATGAGGAATCTGATGTGCAAAAGCCACCTCATAATTAAGTGTCTGGGTTTGAAACTGGAGGTCCAACCTTGGCTCTTCAAACCTAACTACTAGCCAAGAAGCGAAGGCGAAAGAAGACACACAGTTGCAAAGTGTCTTATGCTTAACCTGTCCTTGAAGAGGCAATGCAGCAGGTCTCTGGGGATCTGTGTAGCCTGGGGGAGTGACAGTGGCAGTCCTGTGACAGTCCTAGCCTTTCCTTCCTTCAGTCATGCATGTGTCTGTCTCTCTGAAGACCCCTAATGCCTTTATAGACATTAGGTTCCCCATGCTTTGAAGGAGAGAGAGTCTGCTATGGATAAGGGAGGGGCTGTAGCCCCTCATCAGAACCCTGACTCCTTGGGGAGCATAAGGAAGCTCCCCATCTCTCTGCCCTATTGCTCAGTGAGCCACGCCTATCTTCATAATGAACCGTAGGTCTGCTTATAGGGGTGGTGAAAGCCTCCTCTGAAAAGTGGGGACTCGCACACAGAGGCTTGGTGACTTGTCTGAGGCCACAGTTAGGAGAGCAGGGCCCTAAGGGAGTGCACCTAAGAGGGCTTTCACTCTACAGCACCCAAGGGCTGATAACAGTGTCACACACTGAGGAGGACAGGAACGCAGGTGATCTTATCCCCTCGCTCGCAGAGTTCTTTGTGTGAATTTGGCATTTCTATTGATTAGATGGCAGAGTGGTCCTCTGTTCTCATGGAACAATGTTGTGTGATGGTTCAGGGTACGCAGTTGACACCCCAAATCTGCACCCCACCATTCATTTGTGGCAATCTGGAACAGACAGAGCTCAGCTGTGAAGAGTAACCCTATGCCTCCTGCGCCTGTGGTCACCACAGGTCTTCTTTGCCCTGGGTTGAGACTCCCAGACAGAGGGACTTTGAGTTTTAAATCAAGACAGCTGAGCTGGCCATGTCCCTGTACCCAGATCTCCAGCCACAGGCTGTGCACGTCACAGGAGCCTGTGAACCTCAGCAGAAA
This sequence comes from Arvicola amphibius, assembly GCF_903992535.2. Taxonomy (NCBI): domain Eukaryota; kingdom Metazoa; phylum Chordata; class Mammalia; order Rodentia; family Cricetidae; genus Arvicola; species Arvicola amphibius. The sequence continues at coordinate 134,099,197 of NC_052047.1, forward strand.
TGCTACAGAAACACACATGTGGTCAGAAAGTCTGGGGATTTCAGTTGAGCAGGACTCAGTGACCTCAGGCCTACCATATGCCAATCCATGGAGCTTCCCCCTGTGATGACACAGGTAGACTGTTTGTGTAGGGGGAGGGGTGAGCTTGGTTCCAGACTCTGGTCTGGATTCATTTCCTGCCATCATCTCCCAGCCTGACTTGCCAGGGATGGAGAAGGGTACTCAGACATAGGATCCACTTTGGAAACCACCCCACAGAAACCATTGAGGACAGAATACTTTCAGTACTAAACAGAGGCAGTGCCTGACCAAATGCTGACCACTTCATAGTTACCACTTAGGAGCCTTGTGAACGCTGTGTGATCCTGAGCAAATATCTTAACTCTCTAGAGTCTCAATTTCTTCTCAAATATGCAGACTGTAATGACATCGTCCTTGGCTCCTAGACACACTGTATTAACTACACAAACGCATGTGAAACCCCATCGCAGAACCTAGCATGACACATGGCAGAGACTCAGACCATTATTAGTGTTAATTTTTGTTTGTTTGTTTTGGTTTTGGTTTTTCGAGACAGGGCTTCTCTGTAGCTTTGGAGCCTGTCCTGGAACTAGCTCTTGTAGACCAGGCTGGCCTCAAATTCACAGAGATCTGCCTACCCCTGTCTCCTGAGTTGAGTGCTGAGATTAAAGGCATGTGCCACCACTGCCTGGCAATAGTGTTAATTATTATAAAGTAATTAGTACCATTAGTTGTGAACAACACATTTTCAGACAGTGGGGAACTTTGATTCCAAGCCCCAATCTGGTTCCTAATTCTATAAATTTATATATAGGCAGAAGGTCAAAAGGGGACCTGCAAGGATTCCAGATTCGTCTGTCCAAATTGTTCATATGAGAAGAAATCTATTGAGGAGAGACTTAGGGATTAAAAACACTCACTCTCCTAGATGCAGTGGGCGGCACTTGCTTTAACATTATACTTAAATCCAGTTTAGGAACTTCCTCTCTACCGCTTGCTTTCATGGAGCAGGCCAGCCTGTCTTCAGGAGCAAGTCACTGTTGCCCAAGCCTGGTTCTGCCAAGTTGGCTTGCGGGGCAACACAGCCTCCAGTAACCCTCTCTGCTCACCTGTGTCCATACTGGATGCTGCAAGACAGAGTCAGGAGCCTGGAGCTGGTTGCGTGCACAGCAGCTTTCCTGCGCCCCATGTCTGTGATACCCTGATTTCTCTTGGAGGAAAGGAATCAATTCCTGCAGGGCTTAGAGCGGAGTGGAGCAGGAACAGGGTGTGATTAGAGGCACTGATGGCTCTTGACCCCATCGTCTAAGCTATATCCTCAATGTCAAGAGGACTTGGCTGTGACTTAGCTTCTCCCGTCTTAGTCCCGGGAGGAATCATGCCAGGAACCACACATGCCCACAACTAAGCTGGGTCTTCCTATGGCAATGGATGCAATCAAGATAATTTCCCCCAGGTAAACACAGAGGTCCATCTCCCGGGTGGTTCTAGCTTCTGTCAGCTGGACAGTTAGCACTAACCGTCATAGTAGATGAGCCCCGGAGGCAGGAAGTCCCTCCAGGACTGTGCAGGGAAGTCAGTGCATGACATAAGCAGTAACTCCGTGAGTTCTTGTCTGTTTGTACTCATTGCGTTATTCCTTTGCACACTGGATACATTTTTCTGTATCTTTATGTGTGATCGCTGGTTTTAAATGTCAACTCGCCACAATCTAGAATTACCTAGGAAAAGCATTTCAGTTGAGGAATCATGGGCCTATCTGTGGGGGATTGTCTTGATGAGTCTTTGACATAAGGGTAGCACCATTCCTCCTGCAGAGGGTTCTGAACTTGGAGCAGGAGAGAGCTGGCGGCGGCATAAGCAAGCAGGCAACATGGTTTTGTTTGCTTCTCTCTTCTCGGGATTGTAGGTGTAATGTGCTTAAGTTCCTGCCTTCCACCAAATAATAGGCTGTATCATGGAAGTATGAGCCAGATAAACCCTGTGTCTTTCCTGAGTTGCTTTTGGTCAGGGTGTTTTATTGAAGAAACAAAGGAAAACAGAACACTGTGATGCATTGTGCATTTAACTCTTCAAACGATCCAGCTAATGTTATGTTGCATTGTCTATAAGAAAGCACACCAGTAAAATGTGGCGTGTGATATCACACTGCAAATAATGACCCTTGTCAATGTCACACAGCTTGCCCAGGGGCTTAAGACTGGGCCCCAGGTCTCTGGCTTCCTAACCACACACCTGGAATCCATTGTTTGTGTTCATGAGTAGCACCTCCCTGTGTCCTGGCCAGGCCACCCCACGAATTACCTTCTCCTCTGTCCCATACAGTGTGAGGGAACGGTGTCTGGAGGAGCAGAAGCGGAGGCGACAGCGTGCCACCAAAAAGATCAGCACCTTCATAGGGACCTTCCTCGTGTGCTTTGCTCCCTACGTGATTACCAGGTGAGCTGACCTGTGGGTGGGGACCAGGGCTTGGAGAGCCAGAGTGGGGCGACTCCTGGCCACATGCATCTCCTGAGAGCACGGCAGGGTGAGAACGAACACTTAGCTGCTTCTCTTCAGCCTCCGACTCTCCCTTATCAATAACTAACATTTTAAAGATTGATTTTTACTTTTAATCGTGTCTGCTGTGTCTGTGTGGGGTTATGGACAGGTGAGTGCAGGCATCTGTAGAGGCCAAATGAGAGTTTTCGATTCCCTGGAGCTGGAGTTATTAGGCAGTTGTGAGCTGCTGAGAACTGAACTCAGGTCCTCTTAAGTAGTCGGAGCTTGTAGCCGCTGAGCTATCTCTCTAGCCCCTTAATTAACATTTTTATTGCACTGGCTACCAATACCTTGTACCAATCAAGTTAGGGCAGTTGGCATGTCCTGTTCCTTTAACAGCTTTATCAGTTTTGATCATCTTATAATCACTGCACAAACCTATGCAAAATTACACTGTGCATACATAGCATGTGCTGATCAAATTGGGCTAATTTATTTTCCACCTTTCTGCCATTGCCATGTGTTCGGAGCCTCCAACTTATTATTTATTTATAACACATGTTACAGGTTGTTGTGACATGCAGTCCCCCACTAGGGTAGAGAATGGGAAGACCTGTGTCTGTTTTAATGCCCATTATCCACTCTCCCTCCATCATCCCCTTCATCCCAGCTCCTGGGTATCACTGCTGCATATTCTGGTAGGCTTGTTAAGGTATGTTTTTATGAAAGAACAGGTGGCACCTGTCTGAGTCATTTCATTGTGTCCCCTGGGTTCACCCATTTGTCCGAATGATATCCTGTTGTGTATCTATTCCTCATTTTCTTTATGCGACCATGAAGGCCCCCAGGTTGGTTTCTGCCTTAGCTGCTAGGAACAGTGTGTCAATAAACATAGCACACAGTAAATGCACTTCATTTCTTTTGGTCATATACCCAGAAGTGGGCCAGCTGTTCCATATGGTGGATCTATTGGGTTTGGGGAAAACCTTGGCATTGAGCTCCATAATCAGTCTTGGATTCTTATGTGCTAAACTCAGTACCCCACAGTGGAAGGCTCTCCACTTGATCTCCAGACAACCTCATTCTAAGTCTTCACCCCACACCCACACTCCATGAGGTGCTGACCAGAAGAAACGCAGTGGGAGGGAGATGCTGCACAGTATGAGGTCCCACTGCCCACTGGGCTGGGTAGTCAGCCCCTGAGCGGTCTACTTCAGAGATACCAGCCACTTGCATAAAAGAAGATATTTGTCTCCGTGCCCTTCCAGGCAGGCCATCTCTCCTGCGGCTGTACTGTTAGGCCAGTGACTGTCAGTTATTCCCCTTCCCAGACGCCAAGAGCCAGGCGGGGCTGCAGTTCACTGGCACGGGGAACCTGCATTCCTCAGACTGCTCCAGCTGTGACAGTTCCTCCTGCCAGTTTCAGTCAGAAAAAAAAAAGGAGAAAAAAGATAGAAAGAAAGGAAGGAAGGAAGGAAGGAAGGAAGGAAGAAAAAAAGAAAGAAAGAAAAAAAGAAAAAAAGAAAGAAAGAAGAAAAGAAAAAAAAGGTTGGCCTCCTCTCTCTCCCAAGCTCCTTTGTGGACTGGTGGGGGTGGGTGGGGGTGGAATCCTGCAGCTTTGTATCCTAAGTAGTTCTATGATCTGTGCAGTTGGGGGATCACAAAGGACAGTGGTTCTGTTGAGACATGAGGTGGAAGCTTTGATTGAGACTGGGAAACCGTTTCCTCTGTGTATGAGTGTGTGTGTGTGTGTGTGTGTGTGTGTGTGTGTGAGAGAGAGAGAGAGAGAGAGAGAGAGAGAGAGAGAGAGAGAGAGAGAGAGAGAGAGAGAGAGAGAGAGAGAGAGAGAGAGAGAACGCAGCTAGTGCCACTGCAGGAGTGCAGATGGGCATCCCCTTTGCTGTAACCCAGCCTCCTGTTCCCTGTGAGGACAAGCC